>NW_017307129.1:476166-495841 GCF_000935625.1 Nanorana parkeri
ATGATGGGCGGGCACATGCACAGTGGAGATCACCAGCGGGGAGAAGAGTAAAGACTCAGTGGAAGTCAATACAAACAGAAGGGATCATGCACGTCCGACAGACACTGTGGGACATGAAGAAACAGCAGTCTGCGCTGCATCAGAGACCAGCACCAGCGCTGGAGGGACTGCTGAAAATAAGTGGAAGGAAGAAGATGATTGGATCAAGAGGCATCACATAAGGTAAGTATTAAAAGCAGAAACAGAATGGCCAAAAAAACATGACTTTAATGTCACTTTAAAATGTACTCACATAAAATCAACACAATCACACTTTAAGAGTGTAATTACATACACAGAGGAGGGGTAGTGCTGCAGTATTCTCAACATCCAGCACTCCATCTTGTGTCTCCTCAGCTCTACCTATTGCCACATTACAAGACTCCCTTTTTTGTATGTAGGCATTAGACAGGAAATTATGCACTTAGAGTTTGTATCCAATTTTGTTATACTGTATAGCGCAGCATGTTTCATTGATGAAGCTTGACATTCACTCAATAAAAATAAATGTCTGATTCATATGGAGCTCAGTCCAAATATGTTATTGGAGAACAATGGGAATGGTAAAGCCTTCATCCACTAGAAGCCATGCTGTCTTTTGAAAGAGCAGGTTGCATCTGAAACATATCTCCTTCCTTATATAGTAAGAACAAGGTGCCATGCCTCAAAGTATAACACAGTGTCATAATCAGATATGATTGCACTGGATCCAGCCACCGAAGACACTGCAGGCGGGGAGGAGCGAATCACCCCTTCTAATCTACAGCGTCACACTGACAAGTGGTGGGGAGCCAATTTAGAGGGCCACATATTGACAGTCACTCTCTGCCGCAAACCTTGATTTTTATGTTCTTCACACTGAGCAATCAGCCATTTCCTCTGAAAATTTACAATTTGCACATACATTAGATTGTGTCTTTCAATCAGCTCTAGCAGGCAAAAGGCTTTAAAAACAGTTGTTACTGTTCCCTCTAAATCAGGACTGGCATGCCCTTTAATGCTCATCAACTAATCAGCTACTTATCCAGGTCTGGATTTATTCATCATGGCTTATTTGTATAGATAATAAGGGCAACCTGGTACATTGTATAGCTTAAGCTGGCCATACCTTTTACAGTCTGATAGGGCAATCTCTGTACGATCGCATTAGGATTTACCAAAACTATGTAATGTGAGTATCTAGCTAAACAATTCAATCAATTTGTATTCAATCAGATAGACTCCTGCACTTCCTAGTTGTTAGTGGATCTAAATGAGCTTTTACAAAAATGTTGTAATGTACATGGGCATTAAAAATCCCTGAGTCTCAGGAAAGCATGAACATTTAGTCATTTTAATTAATTCAAAATAAAATGCACATTACAGTTACATCTTCACATTGGTTATAGCTTTAATTGTTTAACTGTTTTACAGGTAATGATTACCATACAGTACACACAACTGTCTGCTGTGTAGCATATATAATTAAGCATACTTCTTGTAGGGAAGAATTCACAGCCCAATTCCTGTACCCAGTTTATTCATTATCTGCATTTTTATGTGCTGAGATTAATACTGAAAACGTTATGTGGTGTTTACATCTAATAATTTGCCAAATAAAGCTTTCTGCATAATTATGCAACATGGCCATCTGATCTGATATTATTAAAAAGCCTGAATTTCATAGCAAATTATGTTTGACATTTACAATCTCGATTCCTTTAGATAACATATTTTCTATGTTCTATCCTGACTGAATTTTCATTACAATTTTTTTACATTAGTAAACTCAGATATTATAAATTGTACATTGGAAGAACATGTTTTCATTACATTTTTTTAAAGAGTATATACAAAGATGAGAATTTCAGAATATTTTATAGATTAAACTATAATATACTGCATTAATATAGAAGTCATCATATATAACCTTCTTAAAAGTCTTTGGCAGAGAAACATATCATATTTATCCCTCTGCTGAGAGTCATTGTGGAGACATAACTCAAGAGTTCTTTCGGTCCAGCCGAGTTATGAATTTTCCTCTTTATGTGAATTTTGAACATATCTCACAGTACTAAGTGACAACTGTAACAGACTGTGGTAATTCACTGAAAAAAAGAAACAGAACAAACAAAGTATGCTGCAAGAAACAAAGTACAGGCTAGAGTCCTAGGAAAACAAATCCCAGAGTTTGCCAAATGCACATAAAATCAAAGCAGAAAGTGGAATTCCTTTGGGGAAGATATAATTCAGGATCCCATCTGTGCACAATGTAGCATATGGATCTATCAAAATAAGATCTCTAGATACGTAAGTGAAAGCAACAAAGGAAAATTAAACAACAATGGCATACTTGTAAAGGTTTGGTTTTGTTTAGATTTTTTTATTTTCTTCTGTCAATCACCTGGATGCTTTAATAAAGTGTATAGAATACTAGATTAGCAGCTAAAAATAAAGGGGTCTATGTGATAAAATAAAGAAATGAAAAGTAACACTGACACACTTTTAAACATTTTAAAAAGTAGAAGGACAATTGATGATAAGTTAATTAGAGTATAAGCGATTATTTTAATAACTACGAAGAAAACATATGGCCTAAATCTGAGAACCTTACAGCTAAGACAAGGAATTGCTTTTGTATGCAAATGAAGAGTATTATAAATTCAAATTATTTTGACAAACTCAGAAGACAATGTTGAAAGCACTTGCTCTTTCTTTTGTTTTCTGGCACTAAATTTTAATAATCTGATGATGATATGGATGTTGCATTTAACAACAATATATGTATATGGTTGATAAATAAAGTGGTTCCATATTTATTAAAGAAAAAACACTTCTGAACCGATAACTTATTATACAGTTTATTTTATGGTGACCATTTCATGGTAACATTGGTAGTAAATAACATCTGTTGCAAACATCCATGGCTATAAAAGACATTTCTATCATTTTATACTGCATTTTATCCATATAAGCATTTCAAATCTAAACACAAATTTCCGGGCTCTTCTTAATGTATGACATTAAACCCTAAGGCTCCATTCACACCTAAACATATTGTTGCATATCAATCAGCATGAAAAAACGCTCAACCCCAGGAATCCCATTCAGTTCTATGACCTCTGTTCACCCCTGGGCATTTTGTCACAAGCAGAAATACCCTTTTTCCTTGTATATAAAACCTGCCCCGAAATTAAGACCTAGTACCATTTTTGGGAATTGCTAAAATATAAGACCTATCCTGAAAATAAGACCTAGTTGCGACCTTTCTCAGGGCCGGTGTTGGCATGAGGGGGAACTTGAAGCGCCGCGGGAGAGAACCAGCGGTGCCAACGAAGCCAGCGCTAGAAGAAGCGAGGCGGCAGTGGAGGGAGCAGAGCCACATAAGCCGATGTTTCCTCTATAGCGCCGGCTCCTGTCACAGGCGGAGTGATACCAAATGCACCCCACCTGTGAGGAATCCATAGTGAAAGCGCGCTTCGCTCATTCTGGTTGCCAAAATGCTCTTGGAAAGCTACAGCACCCCTGATTGCCCTGATCACCCTATTCTTAACTTTGCCATTTTGGATTATTTAATTTGGATTTGCATTAACTTTGGATTGTTGTACATTAAAAAAAAAATAAGACCTACCCCAAAAATAAGACCTAGTGTGTTTTTTTGAGCCAAAAAAAATAAGACAGTGTCTTATTTTCGGGGAAACACAGTATGTTTGTCGCTCAAAATACTACATGAGCTACATTGGGGCAGATTCAATGCGTTTTCTCCCCATTGACATAGAAAACGCTTGAAAAACACATGTTGCGATTATTTTTGAGCAGATTCAGAGCTTTTTGCCCATGCACATGAATATGCCACAATCTGCTAATGTCACAATTTTACTAATGAAAAATGCTCAAAAAAGTTTTGGATAAATCTGTAAGTGATTTAACCCCTTCACGACCAGTGACGTACAGTGTATGTCACTGGCATCAGGCCTGTTTAAACAGACTCCTGGCGGCAAAAGCTCTGTTTACATTTGTAAAGCTGATGGTTCCATTCACCGATCCCCTTCCCGCACTGTTGGACTGGGAGCAATGCAAATTACATAACTTCCGATCCCATAGCTGTCATTGCTGGGCTCCTGAAGCCCAGCAATAAGTGTATTGAAGTGCAATCTGCACTAAAATAACTTATTTAAAGTAGAAAGGTGATACTAGGGGTCTTTTGCACCCCTAATATCACCTTAAAGAGTACCTGTCACTGCTAATATGCTATCACATGGGGCCTATGTGATAGCAATTAAAGCATGCATGTCTTCACGTAAACACGCATCGGGTGCGCCTATGTATGAAAACGACGATCACAGTACACATGTTAGGTATCGCCGCACACACCAGAGTGAGAGAGATAATTCTAGGGCCAATATTCATGTGTATCTCTAAACTGATGATCTGTGGGGGCTTTTAAAGCATTGTCTATGGACTTTTTGGGGTACTGAATTTTGTTGCAGTTTCACGGACGCACACAATATTTTATCTGGGCATATGGGGTATCTATTTACTCGTTGTAACATCATCTTTTATAAAAAAAGTTTTTTTTATTGTTTTTTAGGGCATTTAAGTGCATTTTTCACAAAATTCTGGGGTTTGATAAGGAGTTGCGCGAATGTCGTGCAACATAAAAATCTCCAACTGCCACCATTTTATTCTACAGGGTCTTGGATTTCAATAAATATATAGAGGGTTATTCACAAAGCTGGATGAAGCTTCGGCCGCCTGAGCCTTTCGGTTCAGTAGAAGCGAAGCGCTGCTGTATGGGCTATTCACTATTTTAACTGAGCCCAGGAACCTTAGCAGCCAAACTGCTCCCTGCAGATTGCAACATATTAGACACATACTGCATATAGAAAGGTTGCAACACATGTTAGATTTTGTTAGGTTTATTTACTAAAGGGATATAAGCTGTCCACTTAGCAGAGTGAATATTTACTAGGGTTGCACAGATACCAAGTACAGTACTCTGTACGACTACATGTACCGATACATTTGAGCTCCAAGACTACACTCGAGAAAAATTAAAAAATTAGGAGACAGCTGTCATTTGTAAGGAGCACACAGAGCTCCTGGGATTTGTACATCTCTGTTTTAATGTACGATTTTGTTTTTATAAATATAAATAAAGTGATCCACAGATACCAGTTTTGCGAGTACGAGTACTGGTACTTGCCGAGTACTTACAAGTACACGTACTGATACATTTTTGTTTATTGTCATGTGACAGTTTTTCTAAAACAATACAGACTAAGGATTTCAGGACAGTGGTGGAGCACCAGAGCTAGGTCCCAGCTGCAACCCCTGCAACCCTGGTAGTTCTCATGAAAATGCCAAGTATCTGCACTGGTACTTGAAAAGTATCTGTGCATCCCGAATATTTACTTTGGGAACGTGTGCAACTTTTTTTGTAAAGTGAATGTTAAAAAATAAGGTGTGTGTTTAGTCTGAATATGTTATCATAAAAAATCCTATTTTTAATTAGACTTCACAAGTGATTGGGTATTCAGAGTGGACATAGTGGGGTTGATTTACTAAAGGCAAATAGGCTGTTCACTTTGCAAGGGAATTTTCCCTTAGCAGAGGAAGTTTGCCCTTAGTGTAGTGAAGGATAGAAAGCTCTGCTGACTTCCATCACACAATCATTTTCAAGAAAAAATGCTGTTTTTTAAATTTTCCTTGCACATGATTGGGTATTCTTTACAAAGTGAAGTTTCACCACATTCACTAAGCTAAGGGAAACTGTAAAGTGCAAATTCCCTTGCAAAGTGAACAGCCTGTTTGCCTTTAGTAAATCAACCCAAGTGACTCATCAGAACCACATTCACTGCAAAGTGTAAGTTCATTGTGAAAACTGAATGTTAGTACACAAGTTAGTACTAACATTCAGCTTTCACAATGAACTTACACTTTGCAAAGATACTTTGCTTTCACATTGCTATGTAAACAGCCTATGCTACCTTAGTATCTCAATCCTATTGTCTAAAAAACACAGTTGAATACAATATGACAACCAACCTAACAAGCAGAACAATAAGTAAATATAAGATTCTACAACTTTCCATCCACATGTATAATTTTATGGAGAAATATACATTTAGAATGTTAAGCACAGATATCACACAGTACACCTAGCAAAAACACAGCATGCAACTTTTCAGAGAAAAACAATTATTAAAAATAATTTTACAGATTGCATAAACATTAATTAAACACTTCAGGTAGCACTTTTAAGGTAGGTTATAGTTTTTTTTAAGGTAGAAGGTAGTTTTACAAACAGAGCAGACAGGTTCTAATAAAAAAAAAAAATTAGAGTCCACTATTTCAGAGAGACAATGCCACAAATATTTTTCATAGCCAGAACAGTGACATGGGCCACATACTAGGGAACATGGATCATGATTTCCCTTGCATTTAAGAGCCAGATGAACACCCACTCGGTATGACCGCCTAAAATGGCCACAGTATTCTGGCCTGCTTTAAGACATTTTGGAAGCCAGGGTAACTAGGAACAGCTGCACCACCAGGTTCAGGATGTGTGCAAGGTAAGGCACATGTGTGAACTTTCCCTGCTGAAGTGTGGACAGAGGTTGGTTCTGTTGCCACACACAAACTTGCCTAGCACAAGATGGCATTGGTCAATCACCTTTCAGCCTGCCCCAGAAGAGCCTTAAAACCTCTGGTCCATTGTTGTTCCTATCACACAGGCATACCAACTGCAAAACACTAGACATGTAAGATTTGTGTTGTTCCAAATTGAAATTTTGATGAATTTTGGCATATTCGGACATTCAGATGCATCAGAATTTCCAAATAAAAAAAATTACGAATCGGAACGTATCTGAATCTGAAACGAAAATTCTGATGCATCCTAAATTTTTTTCAAATGTCATTCGGAATAAACTTATGTTATGTTAAAAATTAAAATAATTTTAAAAAAGCATAATGGAGACCCCTCCACAATGCATACCAGGTAGGAATTTGAGGGGAGACCACAACACAGTTTTCAATCAATGTAATCTCCATGTCAATCACTATGGACGACGGCCACCGACTTGCTGAAAGAAAAAATCCTCGATGCCCACTGCCACAACCGACCCTGTGGACTATCAAAAGTTAAAAAGAAAAAAGTAAACATTTACAGTAATGTCGCTTTTCTGCAATGAATGTTCATAATTATCCAAAATTTCGACAAAAAATTTGAAAATATCTGAATCCAATTAAGGAATCAAATGGACTTTTGGAGCCGAATCCCAAAGAAAGAAATAACAAAAAATCCAAAATGAAACTAATTTTAACCGCCTTAAATGTCTACAAAACACCATGGCATTGTATATGATCTTGGTCACTTGATAAGGATTGGTGGTTCAGATGAGTCACTGGATGAGGCCAATGAGGAAAAGTGGGTAGAGGCAACTGAGTTGTCACCATCACCAATGTTAAGGGCATGGATGGCACCACCAGCTTCAGTGGCATTCCCCATCCACCTTCCCAGCCACCAAAGTTTTACCCAGTGGGAGATGTAATACCCCTGCTTGTTGGACCATGTGTCTGTGGTCATGTGGACCCTGCCACTGACTGCATACTCCAGTGAAAAGGAGATATTACCTACCAGGTGCTGGCAGAGGGCAGGATGGCCTTCTAGGTGAAACATTGTGGCGGCTGGGAGCAGGAGACTGTTTGGAGATCAGTGTCCCTGGTTAGCAGGTAACCAGGGACGCTGATCTCTCTGCAAGTGGCCGGAGCCAGCCGTAAGATCATGGCTGGCTCCGCCCAGCTGTCAGAAGCAGGCTGTCGGCCGGCCAGCTTCGGTTTTCATCGCGGCTCAGCCGAGCCGAGGCATATGCGTTCGGCTGGACTGAGCCGCTCGGCCACGTTCGGGAGCTGTACGGGCTATAGTGAATACTGAACCGAAGGGGTCCTGGGGCCGAAGCTAGCCGAAGGTTGATCCTAGTTTAAATACTTGATCCTTGATCCTAGTTTAAATACTCCTCCAACCCTCCCATGAACCTCTCCCCTAGCACAGCGCCCCCCCCCCTTCCATTTAGGTGCAGACCATCTTTAGCATATAGGTTGTACCCCAATGAAAAGTCGGCCCAGTGCTCTGGAAACCCAAAGCCTTCCCTCCTACACCAGGTCTTCAGCCATGCATTTAGTTCTCTAAGCTCCCACTGTCTGTCCTGCATTGCGCAAGGCACAGGCAATATTCCAGAGAATATTACCTTGGAGGTCCTTCCCTTCAGCTTGCAACCTAGTTCTTTAAATTGATTTTTAAGGATCCTCCATCTTCCATATATTCTGTCATTTGTCCCAACATGGAATTTTCAGTAATGCTGGGGGGCCTGTAACAAACTCCAACAATTACCTTTGCGTTATACATACCAGTATACAACTCCACTCATAATGCCTCAGCACCATTACACTCACCATCAACAAAGTCCTTTCACACTCACTTTAAGATCACTCCTCACATAGAGACAAACCCCGCCACCTTTTCGTTTTACCCTGTCTCTTCGAAAGAGAGTATAACCAGGAATATTAACAGCCCAATCATGTGAAGAACCAAGCCAAGATTCAGCAATACTAATGATGTCATAGTTCTCCTCATGCACCAAAGCTTCCAGTTCTCCCATTTTGCTGTGCAGACTTCTGGCATTGGCAAACAAACAATTCAAGCCATTTTTACATTTTATACTTGCAATTGCTGTATATTTTGCTGTAGTACAATCAGTATCATCATCTCGAATGTTTGTGTGCAACATGGGAATTTCCTTATCTAGTTTGATTTCCCTCCCCCCATCTTCCCCTGCTCCACCCTCCATTATAGCCCAACCACTGTTTGACATATTTGCCCCATTATATTCCATCTTTCCCTCCCCCCTTGATCCTAGAATAATTATGAATCTGCCATGCAGATCTTTGTAGAGTGAATGCAGTTGGAATGATATCCTATTGGGGACACAGATGACAACTCCTTTTGTTTTTTGGTAAATGAGGAATAATAGTGCTGGGAGAGGACATTTTACAAATATTTAGGGTGATGGTATGGTATAGTTTAAAGTGTGTATCCTGCAGAAGAGTAATTTCAGCCCCAAACCTTTTTTTGGTGTTGGATAGATTTTTTTCATTTGTCTGGGGAGCTAAAGCCCTGCACAGTATGAGATAGGGATGCACCGATACCACTTTTTTAAGGCCGAATATAGAAACCCAAAGCCTTCCCTCCTACACCAGGTCTTCAGCCATGCATTTAGACCAGCACCTGAGGAGTTCTGATGGTGGCTAAGGAGTTGGAGCAGTGAGATTTCTTTTAGCTCTACATAAATGTGCTTGTTGTTGACTGACTGTTAGGGGTCCGGGGGCCGAGCTGCATTCGGCTTGGCTATTCTGCTCGGTCCCTCATGGGAACCAAGCAGAACAGAAAAATAGTTTAAAAAGTTTAAAAAAGTAAATAGAAAACGATTGTGCGGAGCTAGCAGTGACAGCTAGCTCCGCCCAACAGTTTTCTATTGTCCGGCGGTTCTGCTGCCGTAAAAAAAAAGGGAAAAAAATCTCCCGGGAGTACTCATGCAAATACTCGGTATCGCCGCCGATACCGATGCTTGTATCGGTATCGGTGCATCCCTAGTATGAGAGGTTATAGGATATGACAATATGGTTTGTAAGGGGATGTAAATAAGGTAATAAACAAGGTGATAGTCCTTGGTAGTTGGAGTGCAGGGTTCCAGGGGGTGAATATGGCAAGTAACAGGAAGAAGGGGTTCCATCTCTCATACCAGAAAAAAAAAAATTAAACCCTAAGGGGTCTATTCACAAAGCTGCCGAAGGATCTGGCCGTAGCTTCGGCCGATCCTTCGACTAAATAGATCATGTGCGCTTGCAATGAAGGCATATCACAGTAATTCATGTCTGTTACACCAAAAAATATGAATAAATAACCTCATACCAATGTAGCTAGATTGCTGCGAGCGCTCATCTAATCACTCTAAAACTCACCAACCTTAAACAGTGCTGCACTATCCCATCTGATTCAATGCAGGCATTGTTCGTGTATTTTCAGAGCCAGAGGGGCTGACTAGTAAGATACTGAAGTTTGGTCCAGTGGGAGATTCCTCCATCCACACAGTTTAGCGTAGATGGAGGAATCAATTGCAATTTTTTCATCTGATCGATCACAGAAAATCTGTGGAGTGGTGGAAACCTTGCACTGAGTGTGTTTATTCAAGAGTTCACTTTGTGAAACTTTTATTAACTACACTAAAGAAGGACTTACTAGTGTTTTGATATTTCACATTTATTAATTTTCACTTGATATTTCGAAGTATGTTTCACTGATTTATGTTATATAACTTTGGATGACATAGAGACTATATTTATCATTATCACATTTTGATTTAAGTGTGATAGCACAGAACTATTTAACATTGGTGATTTATGTCTGTTCTTGTTCATTTCCCTATAGTAAATCATACCAGTTGTGTTCAGTCAGACCTATATGATAGATTGTATTGGGAAGCAGTGCCATAAAGACACTTTGTAGCAATTCTTAGAAAGAATCACACCATGTATGTCTCATTAGCAAATATGACTGTGCCTATCATTACAAACAGTGCATTTACAATCAGTTGATCATTTTCTCATTTATCTAAATACAATAAAACTGTATGTCCCCCTTTAATTGCTTTAAATGCATCATACAGTCATTTTGCATGTGCAGCAGAAAAATAATAGAGAATTTTAATAAAAGAGCAAGGAAATATTTTTTTCTTAGAAATATATCTCATCTAGGCATTGTTTTTGCTGACTATGATACATCTATAGTCATATAAATTTTGTTCTCAGCACTTTGAAATTTTTTAGTTTAACAGTACTAAGAGTTTGTTTTTTTGTGTTATATAAATTCTGATGATAAGTTTTGAGACTTAAAGCAATGTGTTGAGTTATGTTGCACTTAAGAGGATTTTATGTCACATGGTAACACCTAGTTAGCATAAAATTTGCAAGTCATTATAAAGGAAGACTGTTAAGCTTAGTGTTATGCTTCAAATGCAACATTAACCTATCCTAGCATTACTTTAGTAAGCTCAGTGAATCCTAGATTAGCATTAATTATTTTAACAGACTTTTTCTCTGTTGTCCTTTGAATCTTGTAAATCTAATAGAGCAAAAAAACATTATGAGCCACAGGAGAACTGAATATTTAAAATGTTCATAAGTAGGGTGTTACGATCAAGGCAATGCAAAGCAGGGTGTTTAATTTGTAAGCAATAAAAACTCACATTTCAATTGAGTTTCTTAGCGACAAATCCGGGTTTTAGTATCAATATGTTATGTGGTAAAATGCTGAAGATTAGATTTATATTTGCATTCCTTACATCCAGAAGCAAGTTTGTGCTATGCAAAAATTGGTGCTGTGAATCTCCAGCAGTGACATCAATGGCAGTTAAATAGAAATGCATAGAAGAACAATAAAGTGGAATTACATTTTAACCATAAAGAAGAAAAATAACATATAATTTAAAAAAACCTTTCTTTCCTTCAGCGCAGAGTTTAAAAGTGGTACACCAACATTACTGCACCTCTTTATAGATATGGTGAGATAAATTTTGTCTTAAGCATTACACCCAACTAACTCACTTTTATGGTAAACTTGCATGAATCAATCTTTTCCCTCATCCCTCCATTCTTATCCTGAAAATACTGTATATCAACATATTTCATGCTCTCTCTGTGTGGAGTCCTGCTATATAAGCTAACAGTGTCAATTAGGGTCAATGTTATCCTTCTATCTACTGTAAATAATAACATATATTTAATACAGCAGGCATCTAGAAATATGTAATAGTATCTCCAGTGGTATTGGTCTAGGTGTCAAATATAAACATTTAGGCAATGGTTTTGTTGACCAGATGGTTCAGTTATATCAGTTGGCCAGATACTTATTTATATTGTGGAGGTAACATCACATTAGTTTACATAGATGGTCATGAAAACTAACCTGATTTAGGACTAAATAAAACATGTTTCTACTAATTACTTCATACTTTTCCCTGAACATATTTACAATATTATAATACTGTATATAAAGAAGCAGACATGGCCTCATTTACATGGTCATGCAATTATATGCAGTTATACAACATTTCTAAAGTATTTTGAAGTCCATTTCCACCTATGTTTTAAACAAACATATGCCAGCAATGTACACCAAGTAACCATGAAGCAGGCATATGCAGTTGCTGTATATGAACACATAAACGTTTTTGTTAGCTTTCCTCTTCATCTCCTCATAATGCAATTATATGCAGTTATACAACATTTCTAAAGTATTTTGAAGTCCATTTCCACCTATGTTTTAAACAAACATATGCCAGCAATGTACACCAAATAACCATGAAGCAGGCATATGCAGTTGCTGTATATGAACCCATAAACGTTTTTGTTAGCTTTCCTCTTCATCTCCTCATAAAGATGGCCACCTCTGTGTTTTGCCAGCAAGGTGTGTATATTACAACTGAGCTCTCCACCCCCATGCATTAGTATTCATAGTGGCACCCCCTGGATAGTGTATTGCGTGCAAAAGCAGAGCTGGTGTTTAGTGATTGTGTTACAAAGAATCACAGGGAGGGGGGCAGCTGTTGCAGCCTGCTTTACCATCCAACCCTGGTGTCAGACAGATTCCTGTAGAGAAGATTTTGAATTTGTAGGATCCAGGCCTAATAAAAATATCATTAAAAAATGAAGAAGACCTGCAATGTGAGTCATGAAAATCAACACCTCAACATTACCACAGTAAATGCTAATCTTTTACAAGTGGAAATGGATTTTAAAAGGTAGAATGCATGCTGCATACAAAAGCATTCATTTCAGCCCTGGTAAGACCGCATGCAGCTCTGGTGAGACCATGCAGCACTGGGGAGACCACACACAGCCCTGGTGAGACCTGCACGCAGCCATGGTGAGACCCGCATGCAGCCCTGGTAAGACCGCACAGCCATGGTGAGACCCACACACAGCCCTGGTGAGACCTCACAGCCCGGGTAAGACCACATACAATCCTGGTGAGACGACAAGCAGCCCTGGTGAGACCAAATGCAGCCCTGGTGAGACTGCACAGTCCTGGTCAGACCCCGCACAACCCTGGACAGACCCCACACAGTCCTGGAGTGACCCCGAACAGCCCAGGTGAGATCCACGTACCATCCTGGTGAGACGACAAGCAGCCCTGGTGAGACCAAATGCAGCCCTGGTGAGACTGCACAGTCCTGGTCAGACCCCGCACAACCCTGGACAGACCCCACACAGCCCTGGACTGACCGCGCACAGCCCTGGTGAGATCCACACAAAGCCCTGGTGAGACCTCACAGCCCGGGTAAGACCACATACAACCCTGGTGATACCATAAGCAGGCCTGGTGAGACCAAATGCAGCCCTTCTGAGGCTGCACAGTCCTGGTCAGACCCCACACAACCCTGGGCAGACCCCACACAGTCCTGGACTGATCCTGCACAGCCCTGGTCAAACCCTGCACAGCTTTGGTCATGCCCCGCACAGCCATTGTGGGCAACACAGAGTATGTAGCTTCATATTATTCTGCATTGCTGTTAAATGTATTGTTGGGATTTGTAGTCCTCTACAGCTGATGATATTCTGCATTGCTGCATAATGTATTGCTGGGATTTGTAGTCCTCTAGAGGTGATGGTCTTCTGCATTGCTGTATACTGCATTGCTGGGACTTGTAGTCCTACATAACTGGTGGTATTCTGCATTGCTTTATAATGTATTTCTGAGATTTGTAGTCCTTCTACAGCTTGGAGTCAGTGGCAGAACTACCAGGGCCACAGCGGTTGCAACTGTGACCGGCCCTGGCACTCCACCACTGTTCTAAAATCCTTATTTTGCATTTTTGTTTTAAAAAACTGTCACAAAAGGTATCTGTAATTGGTATTGACGAGTACTTGAGAAAAAGTCGGTACTCATACTCGGTCTTGAAAAAATGGTATCAGTGCATCCCTACTTTGTACTGAAGGACTACAGAAAGGGATAATATTTTGATGTAGGGAAATATCTTCCACACCATAAACTCAGGGAGAATGCTTTTGGGGTACGCCCTGAAAAAAATCAGTGGATTATTTGGACGAAGTGCATATGATTGAAACAGACACCACAAGGTCCTACCTCAGAGCATGTTATGAGCCAATGAAGGCAATTGGAGCTCATGGGAGATGGAAAGTTGCATGACAGGGTATCTAACTACATTTGATCACTTACATGTGGGATGGCTCTGTCAAGTGCTTTAAAAAGAAAACCAAGTATGCTATGTTTTTGGATTTAATGTGAAAGAAAGGTTGTTGCTGAAAATGAGTACTGGCTGGAAGTCTATGACCTAGATGTCCAGCAGAGGAAAAGGCAGATAAATTATATGCACCTGTATTTTTTTATGTTGCTTAACTGATCTCCTGACATTGGTGTACCACCTGCACTTATAAGGTTAAACAGTGTGGAGCACAGAAACAGTACCGTACATGGCAATTTTGAAAGTGAGACTTTATATATTGGGCAAGTTATACACAAGGTGTAAGACTGTTTGTATCAAATAAGTAACAAATTGTATTCAACATTCAGATTGCAACATTTAGTGTAAATCATACTTTGATGATTAGAACCATTTATTATCTAGTTTCAGCTAGGTAATCCAAACATCAATCACATCATCCAGCAATGATTCCATTAGGGGACAGAGAGCTGTCACATAATGTAAACAAATAGGCAGAACAAGTCATGTGACATCACAACTCGCTCCGCCCCTTTGTTTACATTCGGGAGCGACGCTGTCATTTTGCTGCCGGTGTTCATCGGGTTTGGTAATGGTGGAAGCTGTTGTCCATCATGATTGATTTGGATCAATGAGATCTGGCACCCAGATTCAAATAAGCCCCTCTGCCCACAGACCCCCACCACTACCTGACAAGGGTTGTGGGGAAAAGGCACTTATCCTCATCACCATGGGAACAAGGTACTTTGCCAAGGGGTCCCCATGTGCTTTGCCAGGGGGCTGGCAGGGGGCTGTACATGGTTTCCTGAAAACATCACAGCACCCTGTCTCAGTGTCAAGAGTGTGAACCCTGATTCATACAGTGGGCTCCATCTTGGGAGGAGTTATGCAAATATTAAAATGTCTTGAGGGGGTGGATGTCTGGGGTTTATGTCAGTCTGTGGGAGTTGCTATTCGAAGGCAAACTGCATGAAAGGGGTGTTGGCCAGGGAGAGTAAGGCTGGGGAGGAAAGGGCTAGATGCTGCTGTTTGTCCTTCAGGCAGAAAAAGTGGTGGGATCTGTTTGACTTACTGCTGCTTCTAATGCACAAAATGAGAAGCTAACAGTGTGCAATAAAATCAGAGTAAGCAATTACAGTACAGAGGAGCTTGTACAACTGTGCAAGACCAAATGTAAGGCTGTAATTCCGCTTTAAGCCTTACTTCACAATATATTTCACAGAAAAAGATAGACAGGGTATAAGCATGGCATATCGCTATGAACATCCACACATACTTTAACTTTCTATAAAAACAGGTGAAATGAAGCAGATCCTACTTTTATCCATGCTGTGAAGACTTTTATTCCACTTCATAAAGCAATACAGATTACTTCTGGCCATCAATAACCATTTCACATGCACATACTGTACAAAGTCTTTCTTCATACTTCAGATTTGTAGAACTGCATACATGATTTCCTTCCTTTAAAGAGACATTAAATTCACAAATTCCCCCATGTTGCTTTAAGGACTTACCTTAAACAATCCCTCTTGATCCAATCATCTTCTTCCTTCCACTTGTTTCCAGCAGTCCTTCCAGTGCTGGTACCTGTCTCTGATCCAGCGCAGAATCCTTGTGTCTGTCCAATGTGCACGCTCACGACTGTGTGCATTGACTTACAGTGAATCTCTCCTCTTCTCCCGGCCAGTGATCACTAATGCACATGCACTCACAGTCATCCTCCTGTACGACCATTAGGGAAAGCTGATTTCTACAGCTGGGAGTGAGTAGCGGAGACAGAGGTAAGTTTTTACCTGTTTGGTAACTTTTAAATTTATGTTTTTGCATATATATCCTGCTTGCCACCTGTGTGGTGGATGGGCTTTTGCCGTAATGTATACACAGTATTTATTATGAAACACTTACCTCACATAGTGCCCTCCTCCAGTCATGACAGGTCCAAGCTCCAGTTGCCTATCTTTTCCCCATATCCACTATCTTCTCCATTACTGCTTCTGGGTCCCTGATGCTTCTGTTTGACAACTGGGCTGCCACTGATGATGTAACTCCTGGGCTGCTAAACAACTGCTAAAAGCCAGGGAAAAAGGCTTTATGCCAGCAAAAGTCTCGAAGGTCTCTTTTGCCAGAAAAGCTGTCATGATTTTGGCACTGGAGCACCAGCAATCATACACTCTGGGTCTTACAGAGCAGTATATTGTGACTGAATTACGAATGTGCAGGGATACAGGTCTCTGAAGATGCAGGGACAGTGTGACTGCACAACAAAATTAGGTGTACCAGAGTTGCAGGATCGAAGGAGCTGCCTGGTTTTCACCAGAACCACTGATAGTGGGGATGTTGAGCCGCAGGGCATCTCCCAGGTTGCGACTCTCTGACACACCCGTGCAGGCACAGTGCCAGCGGGTACTTAGGGACCACAACACACTTGACAAGTCAGAGGGTGCATACAGGATACAAGGTACAGAAAACAGTCACTAGAGGGAAGACGCAAGGAACATAGGTGACACAGGAAGCAGGTAACAGAAGGGAACACACATCAGGTGTACCCACAGAGACAAGAGATACACAGGAACAGCAGAGGGGAATGCACAGAAAAAAGAAGGGAGGTGCACAGTAGTGCCGAGCAAAATAATCACAGGAAGCAGGAGCAGTAGGCTAGTACAAAACAGAGCAGGAAACAATGCTGTGGATAAAACTCACAACCACAGCAAACCAAAGAGGTACACGGGCAGAAAACAAAGGGAATGCCAGAGCATAGCAGGAAGGGAATACTGAAAACAGCAAGAGCAAGCAAAGACAAAAAATACAAGGTATATTCAAACCGCAATGCCACAGGAAACAGAGGCCCGGCCAGGGCAGCCTACTGAGCCAGTCACATCAGTCTCTGTAGAGAGGAGCTTACACTCTAATGTCCCCCCCACAGTCACATCAGTCTCTTTACAGAGGAGCTTACACTCTAATGTCCACCCACAATCACACACTATGATTATACATGTATATAGCTCTGACATATATCGCAGCGCTGTACAGAGAACATTGAGCCAATCACAACAGTCAAGCTTGGAGCGGTGGAAGCAAAAAAAAACAAAAAACTGTGGTGTGCAATATAGTGAAATGTAAAATTATACAGCAATGAATGCAGAATGGCACTGGCTATAGAGGACTACAAATCCCAGCAATAATACATTATACAGCACAATGCAGAATACCACCAGCCATAGAGGAATACAGCAAATCACAGCAATACAATATACTGTACATACAGTGTATAATGTAATGACAGGATTTGTGGTCCTCTATATCTGATGGTACATATACAGCGCAATATATCATCAGCTATAGAGGAATTCAACAAATCCTAGCAATACATTTATACAGCATGTGGGGGCGGGGGTGCAGGTAGTCTTACCTGCACACTCTTCAAGCAACTTTACTTTCTTCCGAGATCTTGGGACTGTCAGTAGCTGCCGTTACCCCACACTGCAGTCTCCCTGCAACAACGTGATCATCTTGGTGGGCAGCGGCGGGAGAGAGCTCAGAGCTGGGAGAGGCAGAGAGGAGGTGCGGCGTGTGGGTGAAGCGGGCAGTGCGTGTGGAGCCGCAAACAGAGGCAACTAATCGAAAGCCGACTAATCGATGATGGAAAACGTTGACAACATTTTCCATCATCGATTTTAATCGAATTTTTCCGAAACAAATCACACATGTCTACTGGACGCAGGGCTTATGGTTAGTTCACACCATAAGCAGTGCGCTCCAGTCCAATCGAAGTGAATGGCACCGTAGCCATGCCCTCTGGCTGCAATGCGATCGCCCGCACGGGATAGCAAGGCAAAATAGTGCTTGCAGCATTTTAATTGCACCGCACCCAAACGCACTGCAGGCACAATGTGCCTTGCGATCCTGTGCGGGCGATCGCATTGCGGCCAGAGGGCGTGGCTACGGTGCCATTCACTTCAATGGCAAGTGGTTTGAACAGGCCATACACTTAGTATAACCACTTCCAGCGGCGCACGTACATTTACATGAACCCGAGGGAAGTGGTTAAAAAAAAACACATACACGTAATGAAACACACATATCACACACTCATTAAAAACACACACATAGTTTCATTAATTTTAAAACAAAATCACACACACACACATTAAAAAAACAAACAATAAAAACACACATACACACACAACTAATAACAATAGTTAATTTAAAAATGTCCCCCTCTCCTACTTACCTGTTTTACAGGAAGGGGGCTGCATTGCTGGGGTACAGTGGGGCACTTGGATTATCCTGATGGTCGAGTGAAGGATCAGTGTGATCTGCATCTCAGGTTGATGCAGACCTACTAATCACTCCCTGCCTGTCATTGGCGGCACCACAAGGCAGCGATGAGTACGATCTGCATCAGCAAGAGATGCAGATCATACTGATTCTCCACTGGACCACCAGGGAATTATTTTCATTTAATATATTGCCGTTTTGGCAATATATTAAATGAGATGTGGGCACTTGCCAGGTTCCATCTTTAAAAATGTAATGTGCAGTCAGTCATTGCAGTGGAGGCAGTGGAGACAGGGGGACACCAAAGGCCCGCACAGAGAGAGCACCCTAGGTGAGGATCTCGAGTGTGCGGGCCCTGGCTTCCTCCGGTGCTGCAGGGGCCCGACCGCCTCCACCTCCTGCCAGTCACCTGTACACGCGCTGGCTGATACTCATGTAAGGTTCCTGGGCCCCTCAGGCTGCCCGGCCCCTTACTTGAGTATTGGCCGTACCCCCCTGACGGCGGCCCTGGGTCCGGCTACTAGCTTGGAGACACATTGCACAAGCCTTTTAACACCTGGGTTCAGGGCAGATTGACAGGAAACCTAGCAGCTCAGACAGGAGGCAAAACCCATCACTGGATCAATGTACAAGGAACTGTGACAAAAGCCTTCTAATGCCTAATACTCTTTTATCACACTGATTTAGTTCTCCTTAACATCAATGTGAAATATTAATGAACTTAATGTGACTTAGGCACAAATCAGTGTGCTGAATCAATACCAGATTAAGCCAGATCAGACCCTGACATAAGACCCTAAAAGCATAGTCCAAAGGAAGGGACCATACATCACACATTTGTATGGTATGTGAGTTTACAGTTATACGTTTTTGTTTTATTTTAATACCTGTACTGTTTGGACTTTCCTTTCTTTTTCAATTTTCTTTCTTTTTCTATATCTGGCCAGCAAAATAGTTTCCTTATTTTTGTCTTTCTCCTCACACTAAAGTGTTATTAACCTCTTAATATTCAAATGTATATTTTTCTGTTTACAGGGTTAACCTGTTCTCATGTATCTGTTAATTAAGCTGTG
>NW_017307129.1:495866-498967 GCF_000935625.1 Nanorana parkeri
ATATTGTAAATTTTGTGTTGCGGTTTATTATGAGTTCATGTTTTATGTTGAAATAAGTATGGTTAATGACTGAAAGGCCTATGTATAAATTATCCTCCCAGGATCTTAGCTTATGAGGATTTTGTTTGCTCCTTTGTGAAATAAAACTGGAAATGACTAACTCAGACAGCAACTATTTAAATAACCCTAATGAGGGTGTAATATTAAATATGGTCACATTCCCAAACACACCACCCTCAAGCTCCCCTCCCCCAATTAGAATTTGGGTGCCTAGAGCATCATGTTTTAAAAAAAAATTAGAGCAGCTGTGCAGGGCTGTGTGGCTGTTTTTTGTCTGTGTCAAGGTCCCCATACACCTTGCGATTATCGTACGATAATTACGGGAAATCCTGCGATTGTAGATAATTGGCAGGTGTATGAAAGGCGTGCGAACGTTCCCACTGTACGGGCGCACGTCTTTTGTTGAACAAGCATGCTAAAAAACCCGCAGAGAATCGTACGATTGTCGGCGGGTTAGTGTCATGCTCGTTCGACAACTGCGGAACGGGCCGGTGTGCGCACGCGCACACTGCCCGTTCAGCATTGTGGTCATTGGAAGCCTATTCTTTAACACCATTTACCACCGTTTTTCATGATCAACTTCAATATCTTCCAGAAAGTGCTACTGTATCTTTTGTACTCATAAACTATATTATCCTCTTAGTCCGGTAGATAAAGTTGCTATTTCACATGTTTGAAATCCATAATGGATGCTATTGACTGACAAATCTTTTTTGTCTCTCGTTCTGAACATCATACCATTTTAAGTGGTCATGTTCATTCAAGACATATTTCAATGGCGCTGACTTATAAAAGCTTTCAGTATTTGTTGTCAAGGAAAATCAGACATCGACCTACCTGAGTGAACAACAGTGCCACCCAATAAAGTGATAGGATGTCTGTACTTCAAATATGCAGTAGTAGAGAGGCGAATTTGGTTAGCTTTTTTCTCATAGCTGTTTTCAGTGTTAAATTGTTCTACAGTGTTTTTGCATTTCTTGGGAATATTTGCTTTCTCTCTCTTTTGCTTCCTGTCTCATTTTTTCCTTGTGTCTTGATCTCTGAATTTGTCTCATTAATTGTCTCCATGTTTTGCAAGTTCTTTTTCTCTCTTTCTGTTCTTGCTCTCTTTACAGGACCTACTATTTTTAGGATTCACATAGATTTACTCCACCGCAATAACTCTTCCAGCCTATCCATAGGTCTGAGTGGAGATATTTTTTTCTGGTTTGATGTTATAGTGCACACATTTATTGATGTAACCTTTCCACAAAGTCATTTGTGGCTAAACACTGTGTGCAATTGCAGTACATGGAAACAGAAATACATCACCGCACCATAGTAACATAGAAACAATATTCCTTGCCTGGCAAAGGAGAATTTGGACATTGTGAAAGTAAGTATCCAAAACCCAATTATAGATGTAAATATTATGTAATCAGTGTGACTAAGGGTATGTGTTGTCATATTTGTTTCTGTGCATGTAGAAAACAAAAGCCAGACAAAGGCGCCTTCCCTTGTGTAGCAAACCCTTTATTAACTGTAAATAGTTAAACTATCAAATGTACTTACAAAAGTAAGCATTCACAGGGCCATCTCAAATCCAACCTGCAACAGCAGCCATATTGTCCGATGAGGGACAAAAAATTATCACACAGGGATGATGACAGGCAGACCGATTGTGTCTCCATATCCCACTGCTAGATGCTGATGCATTTCCGGGGACATGCCCCCCTTCCTCAGAGCTAATCCATCATCACTGCCTGTGTGCCACAAAAGGGCTTCTGGGGCCAATCAAAAATTGCATTCCAGTTTCCCATAGGAAACCTAGGGGGCATATCAGGAGTAAGGGGTGTTTTGATTCTGACTCTGGCACACCCCCATTCTGATGCTCCCGAAAGTGGAGGGGAAAAATCCTCCTTCATAAGCCTCAGCACCTGAAATACACAGTGCGCTTATAGCATATGCACAAACTGGCTGTTACATCTCACAAAGGGTCCTGCATGATAGTGCAGGCTTGTGGCAGGCAAGTGGATATTAATGCTGAAGCAAATATAGTTTGGACAGCAGACAATATAACACATATGTAAAGGTCATAATATACACATATGACCTTCTTAGTGGACAGGAGGGACATAGTGACAATGACAAAAAATTACAGTGACATGTGGAAAATGCAAAAAACAAACATGTCAAATGGCCTGTATAAATAAATAAATAAAACCAGATATATTCATATAGGAAACAATGTAATGGCAATTCAACTTTTGGCCACCAGTTGTCATCCATTGCCTATAATAAAAACAGTGCCAGTAGAATAATTTATGAGAGCTTTAATGAACCGTTCAGATGCATAAAGTTATACCCTGAAATCTTCTCTAGTGGGAATATCTAGAAGGGGCCACATGGGAGCCATAAATATGTTCAGCTCTAAAAGGAGACAGCCCCTTTAAATGTGTTATTGAAAAAAAATGCAAAAGAAAATCAGGATGGTAGCTACAAATCTAACTTTGTCAATGTCGCTGTTACATCTCACAAAGCGTCCTGCACTGCAGTGCAGGCTTGTGGCAGGCAGGTGGATATTAATGCTGAATCAAATATAGCTTGGACAGCAAGCAATATAACACATATGTGAAGGTCATAATATACACATAGGACCTTCTTAGAGGACAGGAGTGACAAAGTGACAATGACAAAAAATTACAGTGACATGTGGAAAAAGCAAAAAAACACACATGTCAAATGGCCTGTATACATAAATAAAACCAGCTATATGCATATAAGAAACTGATACATAAGTGGCCTGTAGAAATAAATAGAACCGGGTATGTGCATGTAAAAACTCATATGTAAATGACACAAAGAATGTGTTTAAAAAAAAACAAGTATAGATCATACATCCATAAAGGACACATATGAAAGATTGAAGAAAGAGCGAATGGAATAAAAAATAAAAAAATAACAATATCTGAAGAAGATGTATAATATACAGTATCTATCTATCTATCTATCTATCTATCTATCTATCTATCTATCTATCTATCTATCTATCTATATATATA
>NW_017307129.1:499207-509307 GCF_000935625.1 Nanorana parkeri
ATCTATCTATCTATCTATCTATCTATCTATCTATCTATCTATCTATCTATCTATCTATCTATCTCTATATCTATATAGATATATATATATATATATCTATATATATTGTGGCAGTGTAAGCCAATGCCACAATGTAATTTGGCAACACAGTCCCCAAGAACACTCAGTTAGAGGGGCTGAGAGGTTTCATCATTTGAATACATTAGCAGAGGAGGAACTGGCTTTTCAGTTCCTTCCTGGTTTTCCGGACTATAGTGGGATGGAATCTCTAGTCCCGGGGCCAGGTGTTGCCAATGACCAGCCTGGGCTGATCAGGTGGCTGAGAGCAGCCTCATTAAAAAGCCACCCCAGAGCTCAGAGTTGGAGTTGTGTGTGTTCATGAAGCACATGGACACAGGCAGACTCAGGTGCGTTCTGGACGCATGTGGAACAGCCGGGGGAGCCTAGGAGAGGTCAGGAAGGTCAGTGACCCAAGAGACCTGTTGGACGCACTGCTGGGAGAGCAGTGTGAGTGCCCATGAGGGGAGAGATCAGGAAGGTCGGTGACCCAAGGGATCTGTTAGACAGCGCTGTGAGAGTCAGTGATCCACTGCTGTGAGAGCAGTGTGAGTATCACACAGAGGTGTGCTGAGAGTCTTAGAGCTGAGGAAAGCTACTAAGGACTGCAAGGTGGCTCATTGTTAAAGTGTTTAAAGACTGGACTGACAGCCGAAAATCTGGGTCAGAACGTGCGAATTGTGGCCGTCAGCGACTAGTCAATGTTAGGGCAGAACGGAGAGTGGCAAGACTGGTACAAGACAACAGAAGGGCAACAGTGCAGTGTCAGATTCCTCGCATCACCTTTCAACATCTCATGGAGTCACAAGGCGGCCCAACGAAGTAATATCGTGGAGTTATCTTGTGGCCCAACAAAGTACTGATGGGGTGGTCATAATAATTTGGCCACATATATATAGTAGCAGTCTGATTGGAACACTCATGGACTTTGCAGGGATAAGCTGGGATTTGTGGTTGTTCACCAGCCACCCGAACCGTTGGAGTGTGGAAAGGAGAGTTTGTTGATGCTCAATTAGCACCTCCTTGTCATGGGCGAGAAGGATGATATCGTCCAGATAGTGATTCACCCTGAGGCCCTGTTCCCGAAGAAGAGCAATGACAGGAAGGAGAACCTTGGTAAAGGTCCTGGGTGCTGTACAGATTCCGAAAGGGAGGCAGCAGAACTGAAAATGGAAGCCGAGGAAGGAGAATGGGAGATACTTCTGAAATCGGGGATGGATAGGGACGTGAAGATAGGCGTCCGCCAGATCGATATAAGACATCCAGTCTCCTGGTCTGATAAGTGGAAGAATGGTTTGGAGAGATTCCATGCAAAATCGTGGGACAACGATATACCTGTTGAGGCGTTTCAAGTCCAGCACTGGTCTGAAATCCCCAAACTTTTTCTTGACCAAAAATAGGGATGAATAAACTCCTGAGAATCTTTCCTCTTTAGGTACTGGAGTAATTGCGTGTTTGTCTAGCAACGTCTGAATGTAGTGAAGGAAAAGCGTAGCCTTTCTCAGAAAATCTGGGACCCGTGTGGGAACATAGCGGGCACGCAGAGGGGTTATGTATAACTGAAGGAGAAGAACTTGGATTTGGCACAATTTCGCTAGCTACAAGGAGTAGATGAAGATATAGGAGGTTCAGATGACAATGGGATTTGCACAAACAGTTTTATTTGAACATGAACTACCATAAGTTCATTAATATCTGTAAATAGACAAATAGACAAAACTGGTTAACCCCGAATCTATTCACTTGTACATTACATAAAACTGCAGATAGGATTTTAGTAAAACTTTGCTTAATGGATATTTTGAATTTATTATGTGAACTTATTTTGTTTAGCAATTTCATTTTTTACTTTATTTATAATTAAATCCAAGGAGGCACCTACACCAACTTGAAAGGCACCAAAAACATATTGTATATAAAAAGGCTCACTAAAAAAAATGAAGCACTTTTCATATTAAAGTCTGAGGATTATGTACAATATTTTAAAGGTAGAACAAAATCTCATTAAAAACTCCAATTAAATAAGAGTGAAAAAAGGGAATACTGTTAACTTTGATATGGTTGCAAAAAACTGTCAGTTTGAGAGCTTTTAAATTTGCCATTTGGAAAGTTATCTTTTCAACTTTACTGTGTTTGAAATCTTGTACAGAAACAATGCCCATCATGTTAACTAATTGAGTTTATTCCTCTAAAAGACACACTATTTAATACACAATTAGAACAGAATTTTCAAAGACATTTATATTTAGAAAGATCTCTGTGAAATGATTGAAACAAAAGTGTTTATTAAGGAAGTGGTTTCTCTTAAAAAATATATAGTTTAAATAAAAAGATAGATGATGAAAGTTGAGGGAGGAACAAACATTTTTTACAGTGAATTACCTCTGTGCTGCCTAATTTAGTGTTTGAGTTATTTAAAATATATTAGGGTTGATATACTTTGCATACTGAAATTTCACTTATCTTGAATGGGAATGTGGCAAAGCTAAATGTAAATCACTTTGTATAACAGGATTGCAGGAGTGCAATAGTTTTTTTTCTTCTTTAGAACAAACTAAGACAGTTTGTTCTCTGAGGAATTTTCAAGTATGTGCTCTTTCACTATTGTAACTGTTAACTTTTGCTCTCAAATAGTATTACATTTGCATGTTTAATAGTTTCATGGCTCTAACTTTTTAGAATATAGGTAACTCTCTGTGTAATATTGTACTATATGACTTGTTATGCCATATCCTGCCAACTTAATTGTAATCTAAATCCTGTTTGTATTATATTACAAACAGAAAGTAATGCTTGACTTATTTCAGATAAGAATGGATTCTAGCTGCCTAGGTCTGATCACCTTACATCCTTCTGCTATAAACTTATAGTCACTTCAGCGACTATGAACTTATAACCAAAGTGTCTCCTAGACTCTCCTGATTAAATGAATAGCTGGGACCAGGGGCGAACAAACTGCTAATTGCAAAAATGTGGCAGCCCTCCTGTTAAAACCACCACACTACCCCCAACAGTGTGCCCTGTCTATCACTGTTCCTCCCTGCTATTTACCTGCACTGTGATCTCCTCCATGTCCTATGTGTGACCACTGCTTCCCCCACCTCTGTATGCCTTTTGTTCCCCCTACTTCCTGTCAGTGGGTGACAGGAAGTAGGGGGAACTTCCTGTCACCCACACAGTGGGGAGCATTGGATCTTCATTGATTCATAATGAAAGAGATACTAAAAAAAATTACTCCTGCTTACTATCGCCTCTTCATGAGTTGGGACCCAGAATCTTTCTGTACTGAGCATTTCTGTGTTCATAAATAACTGCTGGGCTGCAAGGGTGAAAGATATTGAGGCTTCCAGACCCTTTTCCAGGCATATAACCTAAATTTTCTGCAACGGAAGAGCAGTGAGCATGTGCCCCCGCCCCAATCCATAGGCCTTTAAACATTGTGGGTTTACCTTGCAAGGGTGGGATGGCAAAGCTTCCCCTACTTGCAAATAAGGATGGTCTGCCGGTTCGATTTGAACATGAGTTCGAATCGAACATCGGCCGTTCGAGCGTACGCCGAACTTTATGGGATGTTTGCGGTCTGTTCGCCCGTGCAATGTCCCATACTGCAAAGAGCCCTCCGAAGCTATAATTTGTTAAAGACTTGCACCTGACCACAGGTCAGGAGCACGACTTTGCCCAATCAGGGCTCAGTACTCATTTGGAGCCATGATTGGGCAAAGTCATGATTACTTTATTATTATTTCTACTTATTTTTTGTTTTATTTTTAATTTTGTCGTGGTGGACAACGCTGAACGTTGTGATTGACCCTGGATTTTTTTACTAAAAGACGTGTCAAAAACATGTCTTTTTTTTCAATTAAAGGATTTTATAAAAAGTCTGGACTTTTTAATAACTATTTTATATAACCCTTTAGTGAATGGGTAGGGATACAAGTGCCCCTTACTCATTCACAAGGGAGAGGGGCGGCCTCTGGGTGCCCTCTTAATTAAAAGGGTACCCCAATGCAAATAAGCCCCCTTGCCGCAGACCCCCACAACCACCGGGTCAGGATTGTGGGGATGAGGCCCTTGTCCCCATTGGCACGGGGACACCCTCCAAGTGCCGAGGGCATGTGGCCTGGTGTGGGAAGGGGGGGCGCTCGCTTATTTCTCCCCCCCATTTTTGGGGGTGGGGTTCCTCCTTAAAATTCCTACCAGACCTTTAGGGCCTGGTATGACTTTACGGGGGAACCCCACACACTTTTTTTGTTCATGGGGTCCCTCCTCACTATTTGTACCAGACCTTAAGGGCCTGGTATGACTTTGAGGGGGAAACCCACACACTTTGTTTTACATGGGGTCCCTCCTGAAAATTTCTTCCTGACTTTAAGGATCTGGTATGACTTTGAGGGGGAACCCCCACACACTTTTTATTTTGTTTTGTTTTTTTACACGGGGTCCCTCCTAAATATTCCTACCAGACCTTAAGGGTCTGGTATGACTTTTAGGGGGAACCCTACACTTTTTTTTAAATGGTCCCTCCTAACATTCCTACCAGACCTAAAGGTCTATTTTTTTTAGGAATTTCAGTTTTGCTGCAGCAGGTTCTATATATCCTACAGATCTGCCACTTCACAGGCAGGTTAAGGGGACCCCCCAGGCACAATATTGGAAGGAATTTTTCATTTTTATTCTTACCCTTTAAGTGATGTTAAAATCACTGCTCCTTTAAAAACTTTTTTTTTAATTGATTCCTGTCCCCTAGAGCAGTACCCGAACCCCCGTACACCTTTTATGGACAATAACTTGTATATAAGCCCTCTTAAAGGGGACAATCTTTTTCAAAAGTTCAACCCAATTGACTTGCATTAGGTTAGAGTTCGTATTCGAACTCTACGACCGTTCGGGTGTTCGAATACTAACCGAACACGGTGGTGTTCGGCCCATCGCTACTTGCAAAGTACCCTTATGTCAATGTTGTGGGAAAAGGGCCTTTTCCCCCACCTCCTTTGCCCCAAGAAGGAGGTGGTGGCAATACGGGGAAAAACTTACAGTGGAATCTGGAAGCCCTAGATATTTGGGGCAATCGGTATATAATTTATCATTTAATACAGTTCTGAGAAAAAGAAAGTACACACTCTTTGAATTCTATGGTTTTAATATTAGGACATAAAAATCATCTGGTCCTAAGCAGCTCTTATAAATAGGTAAATTCAACCTACAGATAAACAACAACACATGACACAATTATGCCATGTTATTATTTACTTTACAAACATAAAGCCAAAATGGAGAAGCCATATGTAAAAAAACCTAAGTATATCCTTACTGCTTCCATAGGAAGTACTTGACAGCTGGTCTACTTATAGTGCACAGTGTAATATCATGTGTTATTGTTCATGTGAGGTTGTATTTACCTAATTTTAAGATCA
Source organism: Nanorana parkeri (assembly GCF_000935625.1). Classification (NCBI taxonomy): domain Eukaryota; kingdom Metazoa; phylum Chordata; class Amphibia; order Anura; family Dicroglossidae; genus Nanorana; species Nanorana parkeri. The sequence goes on from NW_017307129.1 coordinate 504,679, forward strand.
GGACCAGATGATTTATATTTAGTCTTACATAGTTACATAACCTTGATACTTAAAACCATAGAAATCAAGAGGGTGTACTTTCTTTTTCTCTTATGATTGTATTGTAACAAGGACACTCCACTGTAGTCCAGGTAAATCAAGTAGAATGCAGTTTATTAAAAGGGCAAACACAAAATAGCTTGAAACAGCAACATAAGACAGTCTTTTAGCTTCGCTCGGTAGCTTTCCACAGCTTCAAGACACTCACGCTTGCTCACCCCTCGTGAGCCCTCCCTCTGCTCTCTTAGCAGTCTGTACCACAGGTCCTAAGGTCACCGACCTTCCTGACCTCTCCCCTCATGGGCACTCACTCTGCTCTCCCAGCAGTCTGTACCGCAGGTCCTAGGGTCACCGACCTTCCTGACCGCTCCCAGCCACCCCTGGCTGTTCCGTGTGCGTCCAGCACGCACCCGAGGTGGTCTGTGTCCGTGTGCTCCCTGCACACACACAACTCCAACACTCCCCTGAGCACTGGGCTGGCTTCCTGATAAGGCTGCTCTCAGCCACCTGATTAGCCCAGGCTGGTCATTGGCAACACCTGGCCCCAGGACTGGAGATCTCATCCCACCCAGAGCTCTACGAAATCTCCAGAGCTCCAGATCCCAGCTGCAAATAGGAAAACCTGGAATAACCTGAAAAGCCAGGTTCTTCCTTATAACATGCTTTACTTTCTGGACCCTCTCAGCCCCTTTGGCTGAGAGTCCTGGGTGCCAAGGTCGCCATCCTCCACCGTGGCATTGGCTTACACTGCCACAGTATACATGAAACTTTTAATTTGATATCTCCTTTTTTTCCCTTTTCATTCATCTATTTCTTCTCAAGGATACATAACTGCCATTTATTTTATGCCAGCTAATGCACTTTTTCCTCTCCTTCTCCTTAAAAGAGAACTATGGGGTAAGTGTTCCCCGTAGTTCTCTTTAGGGTCACGGGAGGACATATACTAACCTCCTCCCATGACCCAAAGCTCCGTATATAGCGAGCTATTGCCCACGATATACTGAGAGTGCTGCAGACGGGACGGATCCCCACAATGCTATCGGGATCCACCCAGCTGCGTGTGTGACAGCGGGCTCTGCCTATCTAGAGGCAGAGCCAGCTGTGTCCATCCTCTCCCACATTTGTTCCACCACTCAGTGCTGGAGGATCAGAGAGTGGAGGGGGAATCCCTGTGGGGAGCAGTAACTGACAGTACTGCTCACTACAGGGAGACAGCATATCGGCTGCATGTTTCTGCTCACTTCCTGATCTATAGAGCCGACATGTGACAGCTTCTTTGTCACAGGTCAGCTCTAACTATGAGGATGAGTGGACATTACTAACCTCATAGTTCTCCTTTAATGACTTATAGGAGCCATTTATTTTTGGCCTGCTGCCTTTTCTTCCTACTTCTCTTCAAGGGCACAGGAGCCACTTGCCTTTCTAGTGCTGCTTCTGCACCCTTCTTCTTCTCTGCTAATCTTGACATATCCCTGCTAACTGATTCTGAATTTTATAATGGACCTTCGCTCCATTATAAGGCTGCCAGCTCAGACTCTGGCTTCACAGAGATGCTGATGGCAACACGGTATTATCTTGGTGTTCTCCATACTATTGTTTTCAATTTGGACTCAAATGCATCCCTCAGCAAACATGGTAGATCAACATCTCAACATAGAGATGTTGATCTGATATGTTTGATGAATGTTAATTGATGGAATAAAGAATTCACACTTTCACCTTTGAAGTGCTGCGGTTTCAACTTTTTGTACAATATGATTCAACGGATGCAAGCAGGTGGCTGCAACCAGTGGCACAGTCAAGTGGACCAGCCTGGAGCAGCACTAATTGTTTGTTATTTGTATCAATTTTTATTGAAATTTAACAAATACACAAAAAGCTAGAATCGTTGCACAGTAAATACACACTATGTAAGCATTTTATTAATCTGCAATTTCAAAGGGAGGGTTGAGGCATGTTTTATCAAGAAATAAAAAGAGATTTTTACTTAACAAACAGTGAAAAATTATAGTGTATTTATTTTGCTTAAAAAGGACACTAAAATGTTGTAGTGACTATATGCTTAGTATTTAACCATTTTTTCACCAAGCCCTATTTTGCACAGTAGAGACAATATTTAGCTTGTAAAAAAACAAATTAACATTATAGTGTATTTATTTTTTTTGAAAAAAAAACACAATATATTGTAGTGACTAAATGCGCATTTTTAAATCACTTTCACCAGGCTCCTTTTTGAACAAAAGAGAAAACAATTAGCTTTTGAAAAAATAACATTACAGTGAATTTATTTAGTTGATAAAAGCTCGAAAAAATATAGTATTGGCTACTGTATATCCAACATATTTACCTACTTTCACTATTGTATTATATTGCTAAAACAAATCCCCATGATATTGAAGTGATTATGGACACAGTATTTAATCACTTTTATTATGCCTCATTTTGAGCATCTGTCCTCAATGCTAGTTTGACTGCTTTGGTGTGCGGATCCAGAACCTTCTCAGACCTGTGAGTGCAGAACCTCTGCCTCTAACTTTAGGCCTCCCAGGAATGATGGAGACCAGGGACTGTCTAATTTTATTACCAGGTATGGCAATGGGGAAATTGAGGAGTTGGTGCTTTGGAGCAGTAAACTTTACTGCACTAGCATGCCATGATGTGTTGCTAACAAAGGGCAGCATTGTCTGTTGTCTGTTTTAGAAAAAGTTCACTCTGCTTACCACCCCCCCAAAAAAAATTACATTATATAGAAATAAAACATGCCTCCTTCCAAAACAAAAGCATTGAACATCAATCTTGATTATTAAATTGTGTATAATTCAAAAAAATCTAGCTGAATCTTAAAAATTGTGAAAGTAAAAAAAAACCACAATAATACAAAACAAAAAAATAAAACAAACGGCAGCAACAGCTACAAAGCAAGGGAAGTTGGTGCTATCACATACAAAAAGGAAGACCTAACAAGGGCTATTGGGTGTATTCATTTGGAAAAATGTGGTAGACACTGTAATGCAATTTACAGTAATGAAACGCTGAACTGCACAGTGAATATGGGGCTGGGGGAACACTCCACTCACTGTAGCCCACCACACTGAAATTTACTGTTATGTAGCAGTAGCACCATGCAACACTGTATATAGCTCAGGCAAACTGCAAACAGCCAAAGTTTGCAGTGAACCCTGCATTGGTATGCACTTAAATCTCATACCTTTAAGGATTCCATGTAACTTCCACTCGCGTGTAAGTTACAAGACTCTCTGTAGACATAAGACGTGCAGTGGAATGGGCATGCCCAATTTTGAACTGTAACACAGCCCCGCGCTCTTAGCTCGGATGTTTGATTGATTCCCATCATCTCCTCTGCTGTCCAAACCTTCTGTGCTTATCGAGCAAGACTTATTCCCATTGGACCTTGGTCCCCCCTGTGATGCACACCTGGCCCTAACCCTCTGTACGTCAATCTCACGTGACAATACACAAGTCTGAACCGAGCGTGGGTGCAACAACGCCGTGGCTATACCACTCTCAGCCTCACCCTGCACAGAGATTTCCCAGCTTGCAGGACCCAATCTCAGGCCAGCAGACTGAGAGCGATCATCACCAGGGTTGGTTAACTCTGCAGTTAACCCTTTACCCACAAATGTTCACTGCCACCATGTGTTTTTCGTAATCAAACCTTAACCGTGCCCAGCAAATGCTGCAACCATTTAAAACACTTAAACAATGCCTGTGATACCGCTGTCCTCTCAGACAGGAATATGACAGGATTCGCTATACAGTAGCGCTCTTTACAGAGGCCAGGATACTTCAATTTCGTATTTAGAGCGCAGAGATAAGCTTAACAATGTTTAAGATCGTCCTTTAATGAAAGAAACGGTGCAGAAAATATACAGAAAAAGAGATTAATAAAAAAAGAGACAAAATATGTATACACAACAGTAAAATAAAATGGAATAAAAGGAGAATACTCAACAGTCCTGGAATTAGGAGTTCAATATTCAATAAGCAAATAAGAAGTCAGCAGGGCTCTTCTACAAGCAGGCTTTCAGCAGATAATGTCCAGAGATTAAAGGGGAACTCTTCTGCGATGATAAGACTTCTTCTAGTTCCTTGATGTTCCAAGAGACAACTCTCTAGTCGCCTAGACAGAATATTTTATAAGCCCCTTTTGGAGTTTTTCCCAGGAGCCAGCCCCTAGGGCAGGGATGGGGAAGGAAAGCAGGGAGGAGGATAACCCTTAATTTTACACTATCCCCGCCGAATTCCAAATTACGAAATGTAGCTTAATTTGGTAACTCAGGTTTATGACTTGGGGTTACCTCTACCACATCTGCTTGTTTATATTAACTTGTCCACAGGTAATAGATGAGGGCCTGGTGCCATGCCTTTAATTAGTGACAGCCATAAAAGGCTTAGAGGCTCACTTCTGCTAGGGGGCAATAAAAGATCATAGCCAGATAGCAGATTTCTGTTCTGTGGAATGTGGTAGGCCTGGCAGATGACTAAATGAAGGCCTGCATTTGCTCTGACTGGGGAACAAAATAATTCTATTTTTATTATTCAGACTCAGACCCCCTTATCGTCACAGGC
>NW_017307129.1:509338-515035 GCF_000935625.1 Nanorana parkeri
CCCCAGTTTCTGCACTCCCCCCCCCCCGATTCGGGAATGCCCTTTCAACCATCCCCTCTTACAACGGCTTCATTGTGGATTTGTCATTCTCTACGTAACAAACATAAATTATCGACTATGACTAGCCCTCTTTCTCCCTTGTTTGACAATCCGTAATTACCCATAAAGTATTGCTATTTCTATTGGTGATCACACTAAATGTGATTGGCCTACAGCAAGAAATGTAATTAAACCTTCTACTGGATGATATATTGTCCCGAATGCTTGTTTATCCACTGTCACTTCTAATTGGCTTTTGGATATACAGCTGTCTGTTTTTTGCAAAACCCTTCACACTTCTAGACGGATCCATAGACCCCTAACACAATTTGAATCCATGGTCACTTCGTCTGAACCTGTACACCATACACGATCAGCTATCTATGGGATGATGCGGGAAAATCTCCAAACAGCTACCGCTGACTTTCCAGAACCATTGGCAAGCTGATCTTGCCAGGGGTCTCTCGGATTCAGACTGGGATACCATTTACTATTTTATTCCCAAGTCTTCCATCTCCTCATATGCCCAGGAGAAAAATTATAAGATTCTCACCAGATGGTATAAGGATCCAGTTTCTCTCCATCGTATCTTCCCCGACTCTCCTGATGTGTGCTGGAGATGCAATGCAGTAAGTGGCACCTACATACATATATGGTGCCCAATAAGACCAATGGGTTAAGATATGGGTTAGTCATGGCAATGATATAATGCGGATGGAGGAACATCTGGCCGCCGATGCTGATAATTTTTCTAAATTTCTGCCCCAATGGAGTCTGTGGCTGCATTGTCCGACCTTACATGAGCTCCACTCATTTTTGTAATTAAAAATGTTACTCCATGAAACACCATATTACTTATTCTCCTACTTAGTCTTACAATCAGTAATTTGATCTCCTAGGGTCCTCTCTTTCACTCTCTCCCCTATCTTTTTCTGCAAAACCTCCACCTTCTTACTCCTCCCTTTTCACTCCTCCTCTTCCCCAGCTGTCTCCATCTTCATCTGCTGCAACATCTGCAACCTCAAGCAATAGAGATAAAAGTCTAACAGGTTTAAGAGCAACAGGAAAATAACCGCACAAACAGAGGTACCACCATTCAGCATCTTTGTTGATAGATCTTCATTTCAAATAACACAGATGAGCCCCGCCATACAGCCACACGCCTCTAACATGTTACACCATACAAGCTTATCTGTGGGGCTCATCTGTGTTACTTGAAATGAAGATCTATTAATAAAGATACTGAATGCTGTTACCCACATTTGTGCAGTCATTTTCCTGTTGTTTACTAAGTTGGAGCATGAACAAGCTCTTTACCTGCACCTGGATGGCTCTCATGAAGTTGGAATTCTGAATGGGAACTGGAGCAGTGATATATTTTTCTTTTAAACTGTTTAAGGGGTTTGAGAGGCCTGTCTTACAGTCCATCAAGTGGAGAAAAGGGTCAACATAGAGTCACACAAAGTAGGGCACAGCATAGGCATCAACCTTGTAGTTAATTTTCCGCATGTGGAAGGTAATGTCTTTATATTGCTGGAGCACATGGTCAGTGGCAGGTTGACATGACCACAGACGCATAGTTCAACAAGCAAGGGCAGAGATGTATCATCTCTTTTGTGGTGCATTGGGTAATTTTGCTGACAGTCTGGAAGGATGCAGAATGGGGCACAACACTGGAGCTGATGGTGTTATCATATGTCCTACAACTTGGTGATGATGACAGCTCAGTCATTTCTATCCCCAGCTACTTAATGGCCTCATCCTGTGACTCATCAGAATGACCAGTCCCACCTAGCATCCATGAGCCTATGCAATGGCCCAGGCACAACACTGTCATGCTGTATCACAGCTGGCATGCCTGGGGGACAAATGCCACACTCAACCAAATATCCCTCTTTAGGTGCAGGCTGAGAGATAGCTGACCCAATGGCAGGTTTTGCCAGGAAAGGTTGAGTGTGACATCAGCGACAACCTTTTGTCCACACTTCTGCAGGGAAAGTTCACACACATTCCATACCAGGGGCACATCCTCAACCTGGTGGTTCACTGATTCCTAGTTAGGTACCCTGGCTTCCAGGATGCTCTGCAACAGTCCAGAAGAGTTTGCTGCCACCGCAGACAGTCATACCCAGTCAGCATTCACCTGGCGAAAATTCTGTGATCACACAACCTGTCTACCAACCACCTAATTTGTTATATGCCCTGGATCAGGGAATCTGTTTTTTTCATCACATTCAGGATGCATGTACTGTGTTGTCCACAATTCAAAGAAGCAATTAGGATGGTTGGCTGCAACAAGGCTGGGATCAGTAAAACAATCCCTCTGGTGTTCCTGTTGGTGTAATAGTTTGAACACTTGAGTTTCAGCAGCAGGAGGAGGGCTTCCTGCAGTCTCAGGGCCAGAAAGATTATTTTACAACTGACTCCATCCCTGTGAGGCATAGTCAGAAGCAGGAAAAGTAGGAGTATGAGAATGTCAGTTGGGGTGCTGGCAGTAAGGAGGGGACATGGGGCAGTCTTCCAGGTGTTTTACCCCTCCCATATACTGGGGGTTTACGTGGGTGGGGTGGTTGACCTCAGTGAGCAATTGGGTTTTTCTCCCACTGAAAATGTGTGATGTATGAGCTCGTTCATGCTGCAATGTCTGTGCAATGACCTCAGGATTTGGGCCATCAAGGAAAGGGACCATTACTGGTTGACCACACTTTTGGATTCACAAAGTAAAAATGCCAGGATCTCCTTTCATGAACATTCTGCATTGGATCCTTAGTTCAGTGAAATGAGAAGCAGCAGTGGCTGCCTAACCAGGGTTTTCAAGTCCTTCTTTATTATACATTTGCCCAGACCTGACTGATGGCAGCAGTCACAGCCAGCTCCATACCCATATGATATGTAATAATATTGGGTCAAGGACAGATGTGGATGCCCTCAGAATGATGACCCTTTTGACTTTTTGGTGTTGGGGATTGACCAATAGCCCAAGTGTCTTGTCCAGTATGCAACTGAGCTGCTGCACTGCCTTGTGATGAGTGTGTTCCCCCATTAAAGAATATTTAACATAGTAATTTAACTTAATTAATTTAATTGTATCAGTTTAATTTAATTAATTTAGCATTAAATATTTAACAGTGAAAAATGAATACATTTTTGTTTTTTATCTTCAAAGGCTGCATGAGGTATCATTTCTGCAGAGGTCCTAGTAAACTATCTGCATTAAAACCACTTATCCTGTGAATCCCTACATATACCAACAGATATCATATACAGCATGGGTGCCCAAAAGGTCGATCGCAATCTACCGGTCGATCGCAAAGCTGTTTCTGGTAGATCACTATGGCAAGGTGGAATCAGCTGCTCCGTTTATGTGGGAACTCAGCTGCTGCTGGCCGGGTGTAGTTTGCTGGGTTGGCCAGCAGGTGGCGCTGTGTCTTAGCTCAGCAGGCAGCTACTCTGGGGGAATCCCTTGGCGGATCCCTTGGCGGACACAAATACTACACAGGCCTGAGCAGGGTGAGTGGTGATCTTTATCAGAGGGAGGGGGCATTGTGTACCACAGCCTGTGTTATCTCTACCCACTGTACACAGCCATGTACCCCACCTACAGACTGTGCCCCCACTTAACAGGGCTGTGCCCCCACCTACACACCGTGCCCCCACCTAACAGGACCTCACAGACTGAGATTAGGAGCGGTTTTTTTTAAATGAAAGGTAATAGGTTTTATTTTACCTTTACATGTAATAGTCCCATAGTTTACCTCCTCTGATAAGAGTGCTAGGTCTAACTAAGGGACCATTCAGAATAGTACAGTGTGTTCATCGCAATCACACCTACCCTGTGTTTTGTTGTAGGAGGTGCGTTGCGGTGCCATTCGTTGGTAGATCTCATTGAGCTGGTCATATAAAAAGTGAGCTGGTCATATAAAAAGTAGATCTTAACACAATAAATTCTGGGCGCCCCTGGTATACAGTATATAAATAGCAATCTATGAAAAATCCATAAACAGACAAAATTCATAATAAACAAAAATATTTTGTAGGACTATAGTACAAGTAAGCACTATACAAACTTAATCCACAATAATTGCCTTTGTTGTCTAGAAAAAAGTGCTATAATTTAAAGTGCTCTTCTTCTTCGTTTACATGTACCCCCAAATAAATTACCATAAATGTTCATAGGTATCTCCAAATTGGACAGCCACTCACTAATTACTATACCTCCCCACAAGAGGTAAATATGCTTTGTTTCCCTTCTCCCTGTTGCTCACAGGATTGGTCATTTCATCCATTACAAAAAGATTGCAAACATCAATATCTTTTATCATACTTTAAACCTCCTTTCCCATGTACTAAAAAAATAACTGTTAACAGTATAATTCCATTTATTTAAAATACATACATTATAAAAACAATCACACTCACATGGACCAAGTGCTCAGCAGCACTATGGCATATCGCTGTATTACCCCCAACCTGGATAAATAAACTTCCACCTGACACATTTCTTTAAAAATGGTGACTTTTTCAAAGGCCTTTTTTCCATGACAATCTGATTCTCTCTGCGATTAAGAAACAACCTTTTAATCCTTTTTCCATAAGTAGCCCTGTTTTTTGGGGGGTGTTAAATGAAACTACCATCTCCAAATAGGCTATGGTGCTAACCTGCAGGTAACTATGTGAGCCAGAGCCTTTCATAAATGGAAGAAAAGGTTTTGACAATACATTTGGCAGTGCCTCCACCTAGGACAGGGCTCCTGTATATTAGGGGATGCTCTCTTCCTAGGAAATTGACTAATGACTTACACCAAAATAACCCAAAGCAAAAGTACTACTGCTCCCAGCAGAGATTTCTACCAGAAATATATGTAGGCACACCAATATGTAAACAATACAAAATTCATATAGAATAAACAGATAATGTTACAAACAATCCAAGCACCAGTATTCAGGAATAATACATCAAATGTTCACATGTCCTAGAAGAATGATGTCCCGGGTATATGTATACAGTCCCAATGCACAGATACCTCCAGTTATGGATTGCAGCAAAGCCCAGTTGCAGAAGTGAAGGTGGTTTAAGGTGGAGTCCAATCGCGCTTGAGAATAAAGGTGCCCATACACCTTACAATTATCTGCTGATTTTCTGTGGTCAGATGGAAAAAGTGCAACAGATTGGCCCAGGTGGAGATTACTCCATCCACACAGTCAAGTATAGATGGAGGAATCTGTTGCACCTTTTGCATCTGACCACAGAAAATCTGCAGATAATTGTAAGGTGTATGGCCAGCTTAAGGCTGGACTGGCAGCAGATGAATGCATGACAAGGGTATATTAGAGGGATACACTTCTTACCTGCAACACCCTTGCTTACCGTGGCCCTTCCCCCCACCAAACTTACACTCCTTTGTTCCCAAATAAAACAAGCCAGACCTATATGGAGTTTAAAGGCCACAGCAGCCAACTTGTTCTTTAATTAAATATAAAACTTTAGTACAAAAATAAAAACAAAAATATTCTCTGTTAAGGTGCCCATACACTGCTCGATTCTCGTACGAGAATCGCGGGAAATCCCGCGATCGTACGAGAATCGAGCAGTGTGAACGGAGACGTGCGACCGCTTCTACTGTACGGTCGCACGCCTTCCCCCGAACCAGCATGTTC
>NW_017307129.1:515093-534938 GCF_000935625.1 Nanorana parkeri
CACACCGACAAACAAAGAACCCCACACAACAAATGAGAAGGGAACAGTGGACGACAACAGCCACAGACTGCCTTACAACAAGTGCGGATGCACATACAGGTTGTACCTAGTTGATTCCCACCGACCAATGCGCCGGACCGTGCCCTCATCCAAACCCCAACGAGCCACCTCCGTGGCGGCACCGATGCGAAAAGAATGGGACGAGTAGTCCGACGCATTGACCCCCAATGCAGTGAGACATTTTCGGAACACAGCAATACATTGATACCTGGACAGCGCCGTGCCATTGCTATGAATCAACAAGGGCCCGCCCCCTGTCCGGACGCACCCCCAGGAATTCGCCCACCGCCCGAATAGGACACAAAGACGAATCCGCCCCCCGAAACAGTTCTACGCGCAAACCCTTACCCAGCTGGTCGGTCTTGGACCTCAGAATCCAAATGTGCACATACCCCTCCGCCAGAACTACCTCGCTGCGCTGCAACCCACCCAGCCCAACTTTGGAATGGCAGACCAACTCACCAATACGCAGTGCGCCAAAAAATACCATAAAAAACGCGGCCCGAAACAGCAGTACCTCATACTCCGACACGCAAACTGACGGCAATTCGCGCGACACAGCCGCCAGCAAATCAAAAGAACACCGGGCGATGAGAATCGACCCGGCGCCGACCGCGCCGGAACCCCTTCAAAGCCTGCCGCACCAAGAAGGTCTTGGTCGCGTCTTGCAGTCCCATCAGCCTAAACCAGAAAGCCAGACCCGCCATCCGCTTATCCACGGCCAACACCAATTCCCCCGATACAAACAGGTGACAGAGAAAAAACAACACCGCAGAGGCATAGTCCCCGTCTAGAACCGCCACCCCCACCGTATCCAAAAAAGCCCTCCACTCCTTCCAGACCTTGGAGTAAGCCGTCCACGTGGCCACACTCACAGATCTCCGAATGAAGCCAGCGAGGACTCCAGCGCAACCTTCCACAAACGTCCGGGACAAGGGACCCCGCAACGTTCCGCTGCCGGGGCCAATCTCCGAAACTCGTCCCACTGAAAACGAGACAAAGCATCGGCCAGCTTATTAACAGAACCCGGAATGTGAACCGCAAAGATAAACACATTGAAACGCAAGCACTGTAGCACCAGAAAACGCAGCAAGCGGATTACCGGCGGTGAAGAGGCAGAGACCGAGTTAATCGCCGACACCACCCCCATGTTGTCACAATGGAAACGGACTCTACGATTACGAAAACACGGACCCCACAGGCACACCGAAAGAACCACCGGGAAAAGCTCAAGCAGCACCAGATTTTTTAACAAACCGGCCTGGGCCCATTCCGCCGGCCACGGCTCCGCACTCCACTTGCCTTGGAAGTACGCACCGTAGCCCGCCGAACCGGCCGCATCAGTAAAAAGCTCCCAGTCCACATTGTTGACCGGCTGCTCCATCCACACCGACCGCCCATTATACTCCTCCAGGAAAAATTCCTACACCTGCAGATCTTCGCGCAGGTCGCGCGTCAGCCGAATGAAATGGCTCGGGGCCGAAACCCCCGAGGTGGCAGCCGCCAACCTCCGACAGAAAATCCGCCCCATCGGCATGATCCGACACGCAAAATTCAGCTTCCCCAGCAAGGACTGGAGCTGGCGGAGCTGTATCTTGCGGCGCGACGCGGCGGCCGCCACCGTCGCCCGGAGGTCCCCCACTTTTTCTTGCGGAAGACGGCACTCCATTGCCTCTGTGTCAATGGTAATTCCCAAAAAACTCAATTCCGTAGTGGGGCCCTCAGTCTTTTCCCCCGCCAATGGCACCCCAAAACGCTCCGACACATGTTGGAACGTGGCTAGCAAAAGCCCACAGATCCTCGATCCGGCCGGACCGATACAAAGAAAATCATCCAAATAATGGATGATGGAGGATACTTGTGCCACCTCCCGAACCACCCATTCCAAAAAGGAACTAAACAATTCGAAAATGTGCAAGAAACCGAGCAACCCATGGGCAGACACCGATCCACGAAAAACTCCCGCTGCCACCGGCATCCCAGCAAATAGAAACTCTGCGGATGCACTGGCAGGAGACGGAAAGCCGCCTCAATGTCAGCCTTCGCCAACAAAGACCCCCGCCCATACCTCCGCACCCAGGAAAGCACTGCATCGAAAGACATGTAGGAGACGGCGCTGTACTCCGGGTTGATAGCATCATTAACCGACCCCCCCCTTGGAAAGGAAAGGTGGTGAATCAACCTGAACTTCCCCGGCTCCTTCTTAGGCACCACACCCAACGGCGACACCACCAACGGAGACAGCGGCGGAGCGAAGAAGGGGCCCCCCATCCTTCCCAACTCCACTTCCTTACGCAATTTTTCCGTCACTACCCCCGGGTGTAGCAAGGCCAACCGCAAATTCCCAGAGAAGAGAGAAATACGCACCATGTCGCAAGGGATCCGAAAACCCCCAGAGAACCCAGCCTCCAGCAGTCCTGCGGCTTCCACATCTGGATATTTAAGAAAGGACGCATCCTTTCCGCCATCACCGGCGTCATCCCTCTTTCCAGAAGCATCCCCGGTACGGCCCTTACCTTGCCGAAAACATCTGGAGAAGGGGTGGTTACCACCCACAACCCGAGCACTCGTGCTTAAAACAGCAGGTGCCCCCAAATTAGCAGGAACCGTCGTTAAACTGCCAGCAAACCCCCTTTTTCGAACGGCCGACTGCCCAGAGGTAGAGGCAACGCTGGCCGTCCCAAGAAAGGGCTGTCCACTTACCCGAACTGACGTCATCAACTTCATCCACAAGCTGATATCCTTGTGGTCCCAGCAAATGGAGGGGCGAACTGCCTTCCGCTGCCGAAATTGTTCATCATACCTCAACCACGCCAAACCCCCGTAAACCCTTTAAGCCTCCCTGATCGAGTCCAGGTAACAAAACAGAGGAGAGCAATTTTCGGGAGCCTTTTCCCCAATCACACTCGCCAGAATTGCGAATGCCTGTAACCAATTAGGGAAAGACCGCGGAATCAAACGATACCACCGTTTTTCCTTATCATCTTTCTTACTTTCGTCGGGCTTACTCTGTCTAAATTGAACTTCTCCAATGGGAGAAGCGAGAAAATCTCCACATACTCACCTTTCCAGATGCGCTCCCTCACCTCAGGGGGGGGCTTGCGATGATCGCAAGTACGATCCAAGATGTGCAGATTTAAATTAATTACTTTACAACCATTGCAAGACCTTTTGGTTGTAAAGTGTATGGCCACCTTAACTCTCATACATCTAAGACATCACAATTATCTTGCAGTATGCAAACAGCTTAATAATACCAATCAGAGATACCACTGACAGGGATTTCAGGATTCTCACACAGGAGAGATAACAATATAAAGTGGAACTACGCAATGCAGTAACACTTGCCTAATGTATTTCCCTTTTTGATCTGGCTGATATATATATATAGATCTATATATATGGAAAAATAACCTGTTTGTTTGTAACAAGATCTCTATGGTGTTAATGGAAACAAAACCACAGAAAGTATATAAAAGAACAGTTCCCTATCCATATGTTCTTTTGTTCACAGTGTGCCATTTGATGTGTGTCAGGGTACCATGCACAGGCTTCCTTATACCACATGTAGGTACCCACGCAGGATGACCAAATTAATATGCCCACACAGGATAGGGTTCTATGCACACAGTTTATTTGTTACACATCAACAAAACTACAAACCCCCTCAACCCCCACAGGTTTAGCAGTGAAGTAACAAACCCACCGTTGGGACAAACACACACCTACAGCCAGGGGGAATAGCAACAAGGAGGGGTAACAGGCCTGCAGATATACAGCAGGCCTCAGGATACAAGAAGAGTGGTCAGGTATAAGCCGGGTCGTTAACAGGAGGGCAGCGCGGTACAGGAACAGGATTCAAGGAGAGTGGTCGGGTAACAAGCCGGGTCGGTGACAGGAGGGCAGATAGGAAGCAGGGTTCAGGTAGAAGGGTTCAGGTAGCAGGGTTCAGGTAGCAGGGCACAGGCCAGGGGAGTCAGTCAGGCCAGGCGACGCAATACTGAGCCAGCTTCCTGACTGCAGGGAGGGCCTAAATACCCTCCCTGGAAGCACCAGGTGATGGGATGATCAGTCACACCTGGGGCACACCCGCAGGTGAGTACTGCAGCTGCAGGTTTCTGACATTTCCTGGCTGCTGGGCACACCCGCAGGTGAGCACAGGAACTGCAGGACCTGGCTCCAGCGCCACCTGGGGGTGCTCTGGATCCTGACAATGTGAGTGTCTGAGCTGGTGGCCTTATTTTGCAAGGTAGTACCCAGCTTGCATTGCGATCCCTACCTATGTTTGATTGACTAGTCAGGTACCATTTTACAAAAAAAATAAGTAAATCTGTGCATACTGTTTAACCTTTTCCCTGCCACCAGCATACGACTTTTGACAGAACACAGCCGCTTGCAGGTGGCCACGTCAATAAGCCTTACGTCGGTGGCTTTCACCATTCTGCTATAATCTCCTGGTTGCTTTAGCGACCACAAACTTATACCAGAAGGGTTCTCCTGACTCTCCCCTGTAAAAAAATAACTGCACCGCCACTGCTGGCCGCCACAACTTCCCTGCCTCTCCTCTCCCGCCTGGAGCCACTCCAATCTGTTTCTCCTCCGATCCCCGCTGCTCTCCCCTGCCTATACGGGCTAAGGCAGCAGGGATCCAAGGAGAAATGGACCACTGCAGCCAGTGGGCGGGGTCAATATGACCAAGCGGGAGGAGAGAGGAGCAGGCAGCTGTCAGGATTGCTGAGCAGGGAGGAGAGAGGGGAGACACTGTCATTCTGTCAGTTTAAGAATGACAGCGTATTTGTGCGTGGCCAAGTGGAGGATCGGTAAATATATGTAATATTTACCAATCCTCTGTGTGCAGCACAAACAATGGATTGATCACTGATCCCTCCAATGTTTGTAAACAACTGGGGACACATAGTACTATGTATCTCCAGTTATGAATGAAAATAAAGTGCTTTACAACACTTCCTGTTCATTCATGAGTTTCTTAATGGGTAGAAGCAGCTCAGTGCAGAGGCTTCTACCCATTTATAACTGGTTGATAGTAAATATTTACTATCTTCAGTTTATAATGAATGGGAAGAGTGCTTTCCATTCATTCAGAACAGCTGCAGAAAAAAATATTGAGGACTCTGTGTCCTCAATTTCTTTTTCTATTTGAAAAGGGAAATGTCATTGGTCTGTTTAGACCCCTGATATTTTACCAAAGCCTCCCAACAGTGACAAAAAAAAACACAACCCCTTACAAACACATATTATGCACAAGCACCAGTGTGCACCATATTGTGGCATACACAATGCAAATGCAGTGCGTTGTTAGAACACATCATGGTGCTTGATTTTTTCTTTATTTTTTTCCTTTCAAAATAACATTAATTCAACTGTGTGGCAGTGCATGGCAAAGCGTTGTGATGCATTGCCATGCATTTTGATATGCTGTGTTGTGATTAAATGTACGTCTGCATCATTTTATCACAACACAAACAACAACACACCACACAAACAATTTTTTTACATAAGTTGTTTTTTTAAGGTTTTGCATTCCTTCATTTTTCTAACCGTTTTACGCAAATTTATATTACTGTGAGGCACTAGCTATGCCTCTAATGCTTCCAGAAAAGCAGAAAGTAAATAATTTAATGGTAGATAAACACAAATAATGCACATTTGACATATACATGGACTGTGTTTTAAGTTCAGAATGCAGATCTGCATGCACTTGGGATTTTTAGGTTAGGTTTCACTTTAAAGGCAACTCCCAAGAATGTAATTTAAAGAATTTATTAGGGTTATTCACTAAGCTGCAGAAGGCATCCGAGTGAACAAATGAGCCGAAGTGAGCTGAGCCGAACGGTGTTCAGGTATTGACTTTGCCTCTGTATGGCTGATTTCAGTCCCCCCTAAATATCCTAATTTTGGTACCCCCTAAAATTCCTAACTAGACCCTTGATCAGAGCACAGGCCTTGCAGAGGCAGGAAAGGGAGATTGAGCGAACGCCCCCCTCCCTGCCATACTAGGCCACATGCCCTCAGCACTGGAAGGGTTATTTTCCAGGGTCCGCCATGGAAAAGCACCTTGCCCCTGTGCAGATGGGGACAAGGGTCTCGTCTCCACAAGCCATGGGGCGTTGGTTGTGGGGGTCTGTGGGCAGGGGGGCTTATTTGCATTGGGGTACCCCTTTAATAAAGGGGCACCCAGATTCTTGTGAATGAGTAAGGAGTACCTGCCCATTCACTGAAGTGTTATATAAATTAGAAATAAAAAGACTAGACTTTTAGAAAAAATAATTTAATTGAAAAAAAACACAACAAAGGATCTTGACAAGCTCTTAATTGTAAAAAATCCCAGATCCCCAAAAATTATCCAATTATATCATCTAGGGTCAATCACGATGTCCAGCATTGTCCACGATTATAACAACTCAGCAAAATAAGAAAAAACCCGACACCCGATGACCTGACCGCATGTGACGTACTCCCACTGCAGAATGAAGAATCTGACAGATGCCGCAAAATATAAACAATTGGGCAGAGCTAGTTGTTACATCACCGCTATCTCCGCCCAACTGTTTACATTTGGCTGGCACCTACCAGAGTCTTCTTGCAGGTCCTGGACAAATGAAAACAACTAGGCGTAGCCGATCGTGACATCACGGCTGGCTCCACCAAGATGTTGTAATTTAATGACAGCCCAGTGTCTTTAAATAACCTGAGGACGCTGGTCTGTCATTTAATTACAACAACTGGGTGGAGCCAGCATAACATCATGGCCCGCTCCACCCAGTTGTTGTTATGTCCAGCTGTTGTCAGTTGCAGAGAAAATGGTCTGCTTTGCAGACTGTTCTCCCCAATACGGCTGTCAATACGGCTCAGCCGAGCCAAAGCATATGAACTCGGCTCAGCTAAGCTGCACGACTGCCTTCGGGTGCTGTACCGGCTATTGTAAATGGTTCTGATGGCCAAAGTGAGCTGAAGGATCATCTAAAGCTATGGCTGGATCATTTGGCTCTTTAGTGAATAACCCTCTATATTTTTCAATGTCACCCTCAAAGAACTTTAAAATCAGGACCCTCTCCCTCCTATACATTTTTAAAAAATGCATTAGTACATGTTCCCCCCTTGGCAGTACCCAACTCATCATGCCCTTTTTTGACAAAGTCTTGACTATAAGCTGTGAAATTGGGCAGAATTGATTATCAAGATTTTTTCCCCATAGACTTCAGTGGGGTTTAAGTTTAGGTTCAGGATTTTCAGGCTTTACACAGCACTCCTCCAATTCCCCCTCCAACCAAAACTGGCAACATTCTCTCATCCCTAGTCAATACATAAACTGAAATGTTAAAAAAAAAGATTATTGTAGTTGAACTAACAGAAATACTGGATGTCTGTTATATAAACATGCTGTGATTAGATCTTGTCATCTAAAGCTAATTTTATTTGTAAAAAGAAATAAGATAACAGCCAAGCAAAGTTCATATGCACAGTTTTGTATGGCTTCCTTTAATACAATTCCTGTGTAAAAGTTTCACTCCATTTTCATCCTGAACTTATAAAAGACAAGCTGAGTTTCTGTGAAGTCTACTTATTTCTTATCAGTAAATGTGATCTTTAGATGGAGAAAAGAATAATACAGTAAACAGACTTTATAAACTTTGAGATAAATTGTGTGGCATTTGGCAATTGTTAAGTTATGAATAGTGCTATATCCAAACCATGCTCTGACAAGAGCACTCCAGGTCATAAATTCTGCATTTCTTATCCATGAGATTGAAGTTCTTTGACAAGCACATTTGTCTCTGCCTTTTTTCAAATTAGTATCCTTTCAAATGTTGAAACACTTCCATTGGTGAGGGAAAAAGCTGCTATTTGCAGAAACTCTGATGTAATTCCAAAAGACAACATAAAAAGTGAAAGTAAAAACATTTATTTTCAAGTGAAAATAACTATGTGTCTATGTATTTTATTTGTTCAAATCTTTACTTTAAATCATGGCAGGAACTTCAAATATGTATTATGTAAGATGGGCAAACTTCTTAAAAATTCTGCTATACAAATGTTTTATGTGATTCCCCCATTATCCAGTCTGTGGAGTAAAGGTGTGCTCCAATATGCACATGGTATCACAATGGGTGTTGACAGGATCTTGTGAAAATTGCTTAAAATTGAGTTCTTATGCACATTTCATACCTACACGAATAGACCACACTCGTTAAAGGCCATTTTTTTCCATGACAGCTCTGTCCCGATTGTAACAAATGGGTGGAGCGAACTGTGATGTCACTGGGCTTGTTCCACCCATTTGAAATTCTGAACTGTCATTCTTACGAAAGGTTTTCTTACTAGAGGTTTTGAAGTAAAATGTCTGTCTAAGTAAGCAACATTAGCTTTATATAACAGGTAATCGAGAGGATAATTAAAAAGAGAATATTTTCTGATATTTGTTGTGATTCCACAACATTACAGCATAGCATTATCGGTACTATTATTATTCTGAGCTGGAGGAAGGAAACCGTCAATGAACAATCTATCCTAAATATATTTTTACATAGGGTGGTACTACCACAACAAAATTTGAACCAGACAGGTAGGTCAATGACGAAGAAGAATTATATTACACATTTTGTATGGGATAGCATATCATAAAAGCATCACGGACCTCAAAAGTGAACTGGGAGGGTGATGAATAAGAATACTTTCACATATTATACATAAGGTACAGTAGCAACACCAAGCAATGTAAACATCAAATATCAGGTTTATGGTAAATAATGTGTATGATTGTTAGCTTGATTTTATACAAGGTTGGAAGCAATGCACCAAAACATAGTGGACCTTTAACCTCATCATGATAAACAGTACCATCACCCTGTTGAACCAGTGAAGATTCTGCTATAAATTTGTACGGGGAATGGAAGCACCACAATAAAGCATAATGGATTAATCATTTAACAAGACACAGAGCACACCAATGAAGAATGATTTTTGGTATAGATTTACTGCTAATACAGCAGCATATTAGGAACAATATTCTTTGTTACAAACTTTGGATTATGATTGGCAAAGAGCACCATCCTGGACTGTTCGGGATAATGAATATTATTTTTTCCAGAAATCACTATAGAATCAGCACTATCACCACCTTGAACATGATAGGGAGGCTGATGCTGAAGCTCAAAATAAATAATCTGTGTTTATAGTTTTCATAGAGCAAACGTATGTAGGTGGTACATGTAACAGGAAGTCAGAGCCAGGAACTACCATGGTGAGATGTGTTACTCAGTGTGGAGTCATCTCTTGGAGTGACAGCAACATATCTATCTATCTAAGTGTCCCTGTGCCAAAAAAAAGATTTTAGAACTTGGGAGTCAAAGTCAGCCATGCACAGGTTAAGTTTGGGAATGGGAACAACCAATCTGTAAAAATGAATACAGGCAGTGACTGTGACCAATATGCTTATATATGACAGGGCAATTTGATGGGGAGAGGATTTGTTCCTGCCTTGCCTGGTTTGAATTTGTCTTGCCTAGTTGCCAAAACACTTCCCATCACCAGTGTGCCATATAATTCAGAAAATGTCTTGGTGGGTAAATATCCTCTGCCATGTAGACTTTTCAAGTTATACTTCTC
Source organism: Nanorana parkeri (assembly GCF_000935625.1). Taxonomy (NCBI): domain Eukaryota; kingdom Metazoa; phylum Chordata; class Amphibia; order Anura; family Dicroglossidae; genus Nanorana; species Nanorana parkeri. The sequence continues at coordinate 524,781 of NW_017307129.1, forward strand.
AGCTTCATAAATGGGCATAGAATTGGTATTAGGTCAAATGTAAAGTTCTGAAGAGCATTATTCTTAGAAACTATTCATAAATGTTTGTTTCAAAAAGAGTTCTTCTTTTAATAAAGCTTTGGCCATAGAGTTTATTTCCTGTGTATATCAATATAAGTATCAGTAAGGATATAATTATGAAAGAAACTTACTTTCTAGGTAAATATATTTATTGTTATTATAGTGTAATTTGAAGCTAGAGAAAGTAATATCTGCACCCTGCTTATTACCAACATCTGACAGAATACGTTAGTAGAGTCCACATGGTGATCTGTAGTTGCCATTAAGCTACTTATTCTTCACTCTAGGATAGCTATGTAGGCAGTGTTAAGCTTGTTTAAAGTACTTTTTAGGAATTAAAACTGCAAACCTAAAAAGGAAACAGGCTACATAACAGTCTATAAAGCAGCATGTTTAAACATAATTAGGTGCATAGCTATTGGAAATGTTGCTAAGTAGGATTTTTAAAAATATATTATGGAACATATAGTTTAAAAGAGGAAGCAGTTCAGTTTTGCCGTATTGTACTTTTTATACAAAAGCATGTTTGGTAATGTTAATTGTGGTAATTATTCCTTGTAACAATGCTTTATAATGTATTCTTGTAACAATACTTCACTTAGTTTATTTAAATTGCTTTTACTGGGGTTAGGGTTTCTTGGCTCCTTAAAGGTTAACATTTCTACTTGTTTTTCCTAAAGGATTACAGCCCTGGCTTCAGCATTCAAATCTTAATGAAGTTAACGAGAGAAACACAATACTCAAATTTCAGTCCCAAACCTTTCAATTAGGACAGATCACTTTGAAGGTACTAAGAAAAACCTGGAATTAGTCATGTTGCCTGTTACAAAACATCTAAACGTAAGAAATATTAAAAAAAAACAACCTGCTTTCCTATTTATAATGGTCTGACCCTCTAGCAACTTCAGCGTGACATTATTGCTAATTTGCCTACAAACTTCAGGTGGTCATAATAATCTGTCCACTAAGTGTACAAGCTTCTAGGTATCACAATATTTACCTGAATAAAAGATATTCTATGTCCAGAAGCTTGTGTTTTTTGTTGTTTTAATTTTGTGGATGGACATGTTAAAGGTAAATAAGTTGCCACCATAAAAACGCGCCATAACGGCATGAAAATGTGACACGTTGCGTGTGTTTAGGTTAGTGAATCACCCCCATCGTGTGCATGCATGGTGTGTGTGTGTGTGTGTGTGTGTGTGTGTAGGAGGATACATGGAAGAGGACATGGAAACATTTCCAATAGGTAGGATTGGAGAGTGAGGCTATTATTGTGCACTATGAGTTAGATCTTGTGATCGAGTGAATGGATGGATACATGTAGTTATATGCAATGTAAGTCTTAAACAAGTACACCAATGAAACAAAGCTCAGAGAAAGTGAGATAGAATAAAAGGAAAGATAAGTACAGGTGTAGCGATTAAAGGTAGAGGGGGACATAGTAAGAAACAGGAAGAGACCGTAGAGGAGGGTACTAACCCCTAGGAAAAGTGGGATTGAGCTTCAAATGGTAATAAGTCTGTGGTCAAAGTTAGGGGGCAGATGTCATGAACAGGGCTCATGGGTATAAACTGGAATCAGGAATGTGGGCCCTCCTGCTACACTGGCAGGGGCACCTGGAGAAAAGGGTGCAAGCAGTGCAGGCTGACATCTCCCAGAGCTGGAGTACTAGCAGGGAACTGAGCAAAGGAACTGAATGAGGCACTGGAAGACAGATTATGCTGGTAGGTCAAGGTACTAGGCAAGGTGCTACACTGCTAGGTAGGTGGCATGGGGTCCCCCAGTATGTGGAATCTAAGGGCCAGCCAGTGTTCACAGGAGCTCCTAATGGTGGAGATGGACTTGGCTGCGTGCTGACCCCAGGTCACAATCCCCAGGTTCAACCGATTCATCTAACAGCCAACAATGGTTGACAAGGGCAGAGTTCTGGACAGGTGGCAGACAAACATACAACAGACAAACGAAGGTCAGAGACATGGCAATGACTAGAATATCCAGGGACAATCCAATGAATAGGGGCAGACTAAAGAATGGGATTTCCAGGGAATATCCAAAGGATAGGGACAAACTGAAGACTGGGATTGTCAGGGTACCATGCACAGGCGTCCTCACACCACATGTAGGTACCCACGCAGGATGACCAAATTAATATGCCCACACAGGATAGGGTTCTATGCACACAGTTTATTTGTTACACATCAACAAAACTACAAATCCCCTCAACCCCCACAGGTTTAGCAGTGAAGTAACAAACCCACCATTGGGACAAACACACACCTACAGCCAGGGGGAATAGCAACAAGGTGGGGTAACAGGCCTGCAGATATACGGCAGGCCTCAGGATACAAGCAGAGTGGTCAGGTATAAGCCGGGTCGTTAACAGGAGGGCAGAGCGGTACAGGATTCAAGGAGAGTGGTCGGGTAACAAGCCGGGTCGGTGACAGGAGGGCAGCGCGGTACAGGAACAGGATACAAGGAGAGTGGTAGGGTAACATGCCGGGTCGGTGACAGGAGGGCAGATAGGTAGCAGGGTTCAGGTTCCAAGGCACAGGCCAGGGGAGTCAGTCAGGTGCAGGTGACCCAATACTGAGCCAGCTTCCTGACTGCAGGGAGGGCCTAAATACCCTCCCAGGAAGCACCAGGTGATGGGATGATCAGTCACACCTGGGGCACACCCGCAGGTGAGTACTGGAGCTGCAGGTTTCTGACATTTTCTGGCTGCTGGGCACACCCGCAGGCGAGCACAGGAACTGTAGGACCTGGCTCCAGCGCCACCTGAGGGTGCTCTGGATCCTGATAGGGATTTCCAGGGACAAGCCAAAGTTCATGGCAGACTGAAGACAAGGATTTTCAGGCACAAGCCAAAGAGGCACAAGCCAATAGCAAACGTAACTGGGACATAGTAATCACTTACTATCTCCTCAGTCATGTACAAACATTGGAGTGATCAGTACTGATCACACTGGTGTTTGTTCAGAAAAGGGAATGATCAGCAAATATTCTGACGTATTTGCTGATGATCCACTGAGCATCTTGAACCAATCCACTCCGCATGGGGCATGTCGGCTCGGCATCCTGATCACCCACTGGGCACCAGCTCCAGTAGCCTGTGATGGGATTTTGTGTTTTCAAAAGTTGGAGGGTTTAAAGTGCTAAAGGGTTACAAGTTGTCTGGTCTTCCTTTCCACTCCCAGTGTTCACCTGCCTGCATGTTGGATACATGGTCAAACACTTAGCTGAAACAAACCTCATCTAAATGTTTATGTCAGATATTGTCCCAAGAGTCTCCTGGGCATAAAAACTAATTGGCACAGCTACAGTAAACCCATGGTTTGGGAAATATCCATTAAAACTTAAGATATTCTCACCAAAGTCTCCTGGGCATGAAAACTAATTGTCATATTTACATTAAACCAGGGTTTGGGGCATGTCTATTAAAACTTGTTAAAAAGTGAATGTAACAGCCAACAAAAACAGGACTTCTACTCCATTAAACATGTTTTTATTGAAGAAAGCTAAGATGTCTGCCAAAGGAAATAGATGAAATAAGTGGAATGACCTGTCTTAACTAAAATATGTATAGAGGTTTATTTTATTAAGTTTCTATTTGTTGGGGCAATTGTTTTTGATGATTATGTTTTCCTTTGAAATACATATGTTTGTGAAGCATTAAATATACATTACCTTACTCTACAGGTTCAATATCTGTGAGTTAATAATCAAATGGGTTTAATTATGTACCCAAAAAAAGAGCAAAACATGTGGGTTAGCCACAAATTTTGACTAATTATTTGCTCATTCCTAACTGAGAACTCTAGTTTGGAGTTCTCATTAATGAAATGCTATAAATATATGTGATGCAACCTACTGCACAAAAACAAATATTTGCAACAAATGAGCAAACAGTAGTACTAGTGCACTGCTTTGACTTTAACAGCAAATAGAACTCACTGGACATGGATATGCACATTTGTCTATCGTAACCCTTTCCTTATTCTAGTTATTTTATTTATGAACCACATTTTAATACCTAGGTCATACTTTGACATTCCTCAATTTTATACCTGTCCCATATATTTTTCTCATTTCAATCCTGTCAAATATATCTTAACTATCAATATATTACTGCTTTATTTTTTTATTTTAATATATTATTTGTATTCTTATTTATTATTAGGAATTTGCTTACAGCTCTTTTAGAATCAATTTTTTCTATACTTTGGGGAATGTATTCTTTTAAACTAGTAGTGTAGCATGCCAGACAGTGTCCTCTGATTCTTGAAATTAAAAAAGTATACTGTGCTTCTATGTAAGAAACGTGGTAAACCAAATAACTGCAGTTATGTTAAGATTTAGTCAGCAAAATCACTAAACAAATATTACTTCTCACAACAATGCTGTAAAAATAGATCCCTGCTGTCTTTTAAAATTATTTTATGTAGACTCAAATGTATTTTTGCATCTATTTTTAAACATAGAACAGTTATTTTCTGAACATAAGATAAGCAATATCCTGAGCTGCAGGAGGTATGTTATTGCCAATTTTTTTTCTGATAGGTCACACCTTAAGCAGAGCTTTGCTTAAAACTACTGAAAGGTTCTTAAAATTTGTGTAGCAGTAAAATACAATACAAACAGTTTCTCTAATACAAGTAATATTGCTCTCTATGTTCCTTAGATATAATTTATTTCAAGTAAGTAAAAGCACAGGAAATGCAGTAGTTCAGTTAGTGGGATGATGTTTTAAAGAAACCCTGTCATCAACATAAAAATTGTTGGTAAAAAGTACCGAAAATTGGGAGCTGTAAATGCTTATTTGCAGCATTTTCCTTTTATTACATTTTATTCACTTGCAATACCTTTCAAATTGTTAGGAAATTTGACCACTTCAAAAGGAGTTTATTCCCTACCACAGTCCTAGTTCCCGGTCCCTCCTGCCACATCAGAGGCCTTGCCTGTTTTAGAAGTTGTATTACTTTCTGAGCTGGTCTAGCTTCTCTTCCCCTATCCTCACCTGCCTCCATACCCATTCATGTAGGTCCCAGGGTGACAACTGTGAGTCTGTTGGGGCTGCTGACATTACATCCATATAGTAGTGCCCAGCAGCAGTCTCAGGCTTTTTGGATGTCTATACAAGTGAGGCTTTTACATGTAGAAAACATGCATAAAATATGTCAAATGCTGAGGGTGCATGCGCTCTGCGGCGATGCAGGACGTGCTCTGATCCTGCTCCACATTGTCTTGGCACCTTAGGGCCCATACCTCAGCCTAACAGCCACAAAGGGGCTTATAATTTCTGCCATTCCTCCCCGCTGCCTCTGGGTACATCATGTCTCGGTCCGGTTCCCGACAGAAGACGCTGCAATGTAAGTCCATTAAAGAGGCCTTAGCCCATGCTGCCACTAAAATGATGCCGGCCTCCACTGCTCATTCAGATCTCGGCTCTACCCCAGCTCTGCTCCACCATGATGATGCAGATGATAGCAGAGCAAGCTCGCCCTCTACCACTTCTAAACAAATCACTGACCAGCTCACGCGTGAAGTATGTGAGCTTGATCACCGCATTGGGGAATTAGAATTACGAATGGATGATGTCGACTCTGCGCTTTCTTCACATGCTGAAGATTTGGATAAGCTTAAGGAGGATAATCACTTACTTACTGCTAAATTGGAGGATCTAGAAAATCGCTCCTGCCGCTCAAACCTACGCTTTTACGGAATCCCAGAGCATGTACTAGACCTCCAATCCACTGTTACTGCAATGATTCAAGAGCTTGTGGAGCTGCTGGAAATGGAATGCGTACATCGTGCCTTAGTCAGACGCAAAGCAAGATGGCCCCCCTAGGCATGTGGTGGATAAGTTCCTTTATTTTAGTACTAAGGAAGCAATCATGCAGGCTGCTCTGAACCATCAATCACTCTTATTTCAAGGTTTCATATACCACATCTTTGCTGACCTTACCCCATCTATGATTACCAAGAGACAGGAACTTATGGCGGAACTGCATAAACTGCTCTCTGACCTGCAGCTTGTCTCTTCATCAGATCTTCCTCCCTCTACTCAACCAAAGAGACGTTGACAAGCCCCACCACCAAGGCGGTCCGGAAACATATCTATCTTCCACCGGCATCTGATATTGACTCTCCTGGGTGACTCTCCATGAGATTCTATATCCCCATTGGGACTTCACCATCCTCATTACTCTCATCTGCTACACGTGAATTATTTGACTTGCTCCCATTCTTCTTCGTCCCTTCTTGGTTTTTTTGCCTGCTGATATCTCATGATGATGAGTAATCCCCTTGCCCATGTTCCCCTCTCCTACTGATCCTAGATGGACTTCATCTGTTGATGTTTACCTGGTGGATCTGCTCCTTCTTTGAATGTTTCTGGACTATATGCATCTTTCCACTCTGGCCCTGTGTTTACAATAAAGATATAATCAGTGTGATCTTTATATGGTCCTTTATGCTATATGTTGTTCCTATAAACATTTTTATATCTTTTGTACTTTAGGCTGTATTATTTTTGTATTTTGTTTGTGTTACTGCCCTGGTGCCCTCCGTTGGATCGGGAATGGGGATTTATTTTTCCTTCCCACCCTGTGGTGCCCATGGGGGAGTTGTGGCCTCTCCCTGTCCTTTGGTATCCTGACAATTTAAATGTTTGTTGTATTTTATTATTATTATGGTTTCAGTATGACCTTATTTTTATATACTGTCTCTGTTTCATCATGCTTGCCATTCAACTCCTTACCCTGAATGTGAAAGGGCTTAATTATCCTCACAAACAGACCTTAGCCTTTAGACACTTCCGCTCCTCTAATGCAGACGTTGTTTGCCTCCAGGAGACCAATTTTTCATGTTCGTCGGCTCCTACATTTTTCAGTACACATTATCCCCAAGTTTTCCTAGTTTCTTCTACCTCCAAAAAAAAGGGAGTGTTGATCGGCTTTAGTCAGGCTATGCATTTTGTGTGCAGCAGAGAGATCGCTGACCCATCTGGTCGCTACCTTATCCTTATTGGTAAACTATTTGATCAGGATGTAACTTATTATGCTCCTAACTCTAATCCCATTCCTTTCTTTCATCATCTTCTTTCCATCCTAGCACAACATCAGGTGGGTACCCTTTTTCTCTGTGGAGACTTCATTTTTTCTCTCTCTCCCACTCTAGACAAATCCCTGGCCTCCACCCTACCTTCTTTCCTTTATTCCTCCTTTCAAAAGTTATTATCTCGCTATGCTCTTATCGATGTTTGGCACAGCCTACACCCCTCTGCTGGAGACTTTACATTTTATTCCTCCCATCACCATTCCTTTTCTAAGATTGATCATATTTTTCTTACACATACTTTACTTCCCACCCTACTAGCCTCCAATATACAACCGATTCCTTGGTCTGACCACTCTGTGTTCACTGTTTCCCTTTCTTCTTTTCAGCCCTCAAATTCAACCTCTTCTTAGTCCCTGAATAAATATATATTATGTGATGACACCCATCTTTCCTTTTTAAGATCAGCTATTGTAAACTACATCTCCTCTAGTGATACTCCAGATATCTCCCGTACTACAGTTTGGGAGGTGCATGAGGTAGGCGCATACACTTGGCCTCTATGCTTAAAAAAGGGAGGCTTTTGTAAGCTGCCTTTGAAGCAGCTTCTGAAGCCTTTTCGTCTTTCCCCACTCCTGTTCAATCGTTGTCTAGATGCAGCTCATAGAGACCTTTAATTTACTTTTAACTTCTCAGACAGATGGACAAGCAACTTCATCGCACTCGCCATGGTTTCTATTTACGAGCTAACAAACAAGACACTCTGTAGCCACCCACCTTCGCAATCTTGATCCTACTGTGAAACCTTTTGCACTGCGTACCTCCCAGGGTTCTCTTAACTCGTAACTTCTCTAAAATCGTTCAGGAATTCCAACGTCATTAGCCCCCAACTTCATGCCTCAGATCATCCTTTCTCCCGAGTTGATGCAGATAGGTTATTTTCTCCCATCTCCTTTCCTGTCCTACCTAATTCTCCTAAAGACTTACTAGAAGACCCAGTCAAGTACTTGATGCTATAAAATCATTGAACACCCACAAACGAGCGAGTCCTGATGGCTTCCCTGCACTCTATTAAAAAAAATTATCTGAACTTCTTGTACCATTATTGGTTTCCTCTTTTAATGCTATCAGACATGGTGGTTCATTTAGTAGGGTACCTTGACCGCCTCTGTGTGCATGCTGCCGAAACCGAATTCCGATTCTACTTCTTGAACTAATTACCGTCCTATTTCCCTACTTAATATCAATGCTAAAATCCTTGCTAAGATTCTGGTAACCAGGCTCCCCTCTGACATTGGCTAATTAATACATATAGACCAGGTGGGCTTTCTGGCCTTTTCGTCAAGCTACCGACAGTATTCGCAGAGTGACTCTTTTGACACCTAGTGCCCATACTCGTAAGATACCTTCCATTCTGCTCTCCTTAGTCATTAGGAAAGCCTTTGACTCCCTGTCCTGGTCATACTTATTGTACAAATTGCAAAAATAGGAGTTCGATCCTGAATTCTGCAAATGGATTCATGCACTTTATTCTGAACCTATAGCTCATGTGCAGTAAGTGGGTTTTACGCCCCCGCCTTTTCCATACACAAGGGAACCAGACAGGGATGTCCACTGTCCCCGTTTCTGTTTGCCCTGGCAATTGAGCCTTTGGCCCTCCTGGTCTGCACTCACCCCAACATTTCAGGCATCCAGGTAGCCAGGTATGGCCATACGTTGAGCCTGTTTGAGGATGACATCCTCCTATTTCTTACAAATCCTGTGATCTCTCTCCCAAATTTCTTTACTATCATTTCTGCCTTTGGTGAACTTTCGGGTCTCCATGTTAATTTTGAGAAATGTAAGGCTCTTAACCTTTCGTTGCCTCTTCCATTGGTCCATCATCTTCAAACAACCTACCCTTTCCCCTGGACTATGTCCTCCCTTACTTACTTGGGCATTCAGCTCACCAATTCCTATGGCTCTCTTTATCCGGCAAATTATCCCTCACTCTTCTGAAAATTACGTTCTCTTTTAACAGCCTGGAATCACTCCTTTATCTTGGCTGGGCTGTATTGCAGCAGTCAAGATGACCTACCTTCCAAAACTCTTATACGTCTTTCAAATTCTTCTGATCCCGGTCCCAAACCACATTCTCCGTATTCTCTGACGTCAAGCTTAACACTTTATTTGGGCAGGAGGTAGACCATGTGTCCCCAGTTGCACCCTATTCCAATCTACATATTCAGGAGGTTTGGGGGTACCGAATTTGATTAACTATTATTGTGCAGCACAAGTAACCTCTCTTACTAGGTACCATACTACCTCTGAAACCCCTCTATGGGTCTCATTGGAAACTGGGGATTGTGAGCCTTTAGGTATACATAATCTCCTCTGGTTACCTCCCAAACTCAGACCAAAGCTTCTTAACCATATCACCTCCCACTCTATACAAATGTGGGATTCTGTGTCGACTCCAGGTTGCCTCCTTTTCGCTCATTTGCCTCTTCTTTCCTTTCTCCACAGTCTGGCCTCTCTACCAGGTATGGAGTCTCCAGCCTCGTTTGCTGCCTGGTCTTCTACCCAGCTAAACCATTTTTGCACTTTATTGAGTCCAACACCAATCGCTTTAGTAGGGTTTTGTAGTTTCTGTGATGAAAAAACTTGGGAAATAGGATGAGGGAACAGGATACCCTAAAAAATAGTTCTCATCTGTAGAGCATAAGGGGGAATGTTCTGTAGTCCAGCAGGGGAGTTTACTGGATTTCTGGTAATATCAAATGGTATTTTTTTCTGTACTAAGGTTAAATGTTCCCTGTAAAGTGCAAATTCTATTGAACAGCCTAGCAAATGAAGCCCATTTCAGACAAGTGTGCCACTTTTTTAAATTAAGCAAGCAGACATAGGCCACAATGAAAGCTCAATTAACTACCTCCCGGCCAGCCGCTGTGTATACACGGCCTGCCGGGAGCTTCTTGGATGTAACTGGGCGTGTATACACGTCCTGTTACATCCGCCCGCCCGGGCGCGGCGCGTGCGAGCGGGAAATCCCCGCTATTTGAAAAG
>NW_017307129.1:534966-537717 GCF_000935625.1 Nanorana parkeri
TTGCACCCATTACGCCGCACATGTTACATATCGCCGCGAACGTCGGAATGAGAGCAATAGTTCTAGGGCCATCAATCACTGATAACACTAAACTGATGAGCGGTAAAAGCTTTTAAAGCATCGCCTATGGCCAATTTTGGGTATGCTAGTTTTTTGCGATTTTGCGAGTGCGCGCAATTTTTACGCTTGACATGTTTGGTGTCTATTTACCCGACGTGACCCCATCTTTTATATTTTACCAAAAAAGTGGGTAATATCAGTTGTTTTATAGCATAATGTAAAAAAAAAACTTTTTTTCTCAAAATTTTCAGTAATTTCTCCTGAATATAGTAAAAAATAAAACCCGCAGTGGTGATTAAATACCACCAAATGAAAGCTCTATCTGTCCCCAAAAAATGGTATAAAATTCATTTCAGTACAGCGTTGCGTGACGGAATAAATGTCAGTCAAAGTACCCCAGCGCTGAACACTGAAAAATGGCCTGGCCAGGTAGGGGATCTAAACACCTGTTAATGTGTTTTACTATGCAACAAATAATAGGTACAACATACTACTTAGTTACAGAAATAAAACAATACAAAAAAATGCAAGCTGCTACAATGATGCATACATAAACACACATGCACCTGCTAATCTATCCTTTCTAGTGCATGGTTTTTTATCAATAGGTACACTAAAGTTACTAGCTTTGGTTGTTGCTGGTTCACAAGTTCCATATGGAATAGAACATTTTGGCTCATCTCAGCATTCTCAGGAAAATGGCTTCTGGTTGCACTCTCTCTTGAAGTGTGTCTTTAGTGTTGTTCCTCTCTGAAATCCTCTGGTCACAGTAGTTCCTCCTATGGCTTTTGCCTATTCAACTTTTGTTCTGGTGGCCCCCATTCACTCACATGAGGAATCTACAATTGGCCCAAAGAACACAATCATAACTTTCTCATGACAGTGATTGCATAACAACTGTCTTAATTTATTTTTCAGCTCTATTCTGTCTCAGAGAACAGTCTTAAATAAATATGATCTACAACATCAGCCCTGGCATTCCCAAAAGTGCTACCAGTGTGTACAGCTTCTAGTAGGGGTGCACCGACATGTTATTTTTGGTATCGAGTACAAGTACAGATATTTATCTTTCAGTACTTGCCGATACCGAGTACCTATACCGGTACTTCAGTAACATGGAGCCAACCTCCCAGCCAATCAGGTGCCGGGCTGTGTTGTCAGCTTCTTGATTGCCCAAGAAGTCGGTTCCATGCTGTCTGGCTGGCTCAATGCTGATTGGACGGGAAGCCAGCTTCCCAACCAATCAGCATTGATCAATGTTGCCATAGAATACTCCATCCTCAGTTCCCACCTGAGGAAAGGGATTGCATGAGTTAGACCAGGAGATGTATTGTCAGTTTAAAGCTCAGCCTGCAGATATAGAAGCTAACACTAGAGGGCCCACATAGATCCAGACATATGCAGTAAGCTTCCAGGCTGTCAAACCTTGGCATGTGCAGTGAATCCCTATGATGACGGTGTTTCCAGATGTCAGAATGGGAGGTTCCACCCACCAACACCAGGGAACATCTGATAGGTTGATGTCTAAAACACCTTCTTCCTGAGCCGCATGACGGCTGTTTGGCTGGCTTGTTGCTCATTGGCTGGGAAGCCGGCTTCCTGGCCAATCAGCATCGAGCCAGCCAAACACCATTGAGCCGGCTTTCTAGGCCAATCAGGAAGCCAGGCAGCGAGTCATTAGCTGCCTCAGACTGTACATTGCCATTGGAATGAAAAGGGACGCTATGGTAGGAGACCCATGAGGACCCCACTGCTGACACAGAAACATAACAAAGCCAGGTTGGAGTTTGCCAAAACATACCTGAGGAAGCGAAAATCCTTTTGGGATAATGTGCTGTGGACAGACAAAACAAGATTACAGCTTTTTGGTAAATCCCATCATTCTACTGTTTTCAGAAAAAGAAATGAGGCCTTTAAAGAAAAAATAAAGTCCCTACAGTCAAACATGGTGGAGGTTTACTGATGTTTTGTTGTTGCTCTGCTGCTTCAGGCACTGGATGTCTTGACTGTGTGCATGGCATTATGAAATCTGAAGACTACCAAAGAATTCTGGGGTGCAATGCCCTCTTGGCCTCTCCAGCCAGATTCCAGCATCACATGCACACAGTCTCCCATGTTCTGCATGTACGACTGCACCCCTGACTGCCTCTTCTTATCTGTCCGGTCTCTTAATAGGACTGTTATCAGCCACCTAGGCAGTCTGGCCTGGCAATTGGCTGCACCTGGCCCCAGGACTGGAGATTTCATCCCACCAAAGACTCTTATAAGTCTCCAGAGACCCAGATCTCAGTTATATTCCAGCAAACCCAGAAATAACTGGACACTAAGCTCCTTCCCTGTAATTCTATATGTTTTCTGGACTCTCTCAGCCCCTCTAGCCGAGAGTCCTGGGCGCCAAACACAGCAAGCACCATAGTGATATGGCACTGTCCTGTCACAATATGTCAAGGTCGTGCACGGCACATCCGCCCCCTTCAGCGCCGCCTCTGCCGTGACGTCATGTGGGGTCACGCCCCCTGACCGCGGCTTCCCCTTATAATCGCTGCAGAGACACACACTCAGCGTTCTGTCAATGTGGAACGTCGAGCGTTCCACTGAACCCTACAGATCTAACTTAGGGGTCTATTCACGAAGCTGCCGAGGGCAGCCGAGTGAATGACCGATATGAAGTGAAGTGACCCGAACACTGTT
>NW_017307129.1:537775-584003 GCF_000935625.1 Nanorana parkeri
TCCTGGTGCCGAAGCTAGCCGAAGGATCGGCCGAAGCTACGGCCAGATCCTTCGGCAGCTTTGTGAATAGACCCCTTAGTCTCAGTATTCTGGCCCAGATTCACACTAGTAAAAAGTGATTCCAATTTTATATACAGATACCTTTATCAGCATCAGGGCCAATACTGAGCATTTGCACGAGTACTTTCTCCAATACCAAAAACGAGCAAATTCTCCAATACCAAAAACCAATACCAGCACTTTCATTATTCAAGGGCCCGTTCACACCAGACACAGTGGGGTTGATTTACTAACCTTATAAACACACCACGAATGTGTATACACCTCTGCAGTGTGTTCCCTCCCAGCATGATCTATGGGTGGAATCTAAACACCTTTGTAATGTGTACACACCCAGCAGGTGTGTTGTGCAAAGCCCTGAAGGTATTGCAAGGTGATGTTGCGTAAATTAGCTCTATGTTGTGTTGCTTGCGTTGATGAATGCAAGGAATGTAAATGCATGAGCTAACCATTTTTGTCTAAACTGTGAAGCAGCATTATATATGCATCATGTGCATGATTTTTCCATATATGGCATTAGTGGAAATATGCTTTTAGAGACTTTTTGGTTGATAAATAAGTTTTGCTGTGTGAAAATCACACGCACCTGGTGTGTGTGTGTGTTTAGGTTAGTAAATCACCACCAGTGTGTTCTGTCCCAATTCTGGGTGCAACACACTGGATTGCATTACAGATGGCTCACTTTGTTGTGAGGTGGGAGGGGGCTTGATGGTGCATTGAAGTGCATAGCACTGCAGCCATACCCTCCGGCTGCAATGCGATCAGCTGCATGGGAACACATAACACATCAATGCCTGCATTCTGGTCAGGTAAAAAAGAATAGTGCCTGCAGCATTTTTTAGGACCGGACCGCAGGCATTGATGTGCCTTGCATTCCTGTGCAGCTGATCGCATTGCAACTGAGGGGGCGTGGTTATGGTGCCATTGAGTTCAATGGTCCGCAACGCCCCCTCCACAACAAAGTGAGCCAGCCGCAATATGATCCAGTGTGTTCTGGCCAGAAATGGGCCAAAAAGCACTGAAGATGGTGTGAACTAGCCCTAAATGAAGGTCCCCTATGAACCCTTAGGTCCCACACTTGCTGGGGACCTTACGGCAGCCTTTTTGGAAACCATATGGCGCCTCTGTTTACAGTGCTTCCGTCGGCCTGCCCATCTCCCCTCATGAGACCCTCTGGTCATCTCCCCCTCCTGAGACCCTCTGCATGGAGACACATCACAGTATGCATTATCACTGGCCAATGGGAGCTGGGCTTAGCCTTTAGACATGGGGTATCTAATGATTCATTAATTTTCTTTAAGTGCATTTTATTTGCTTCATTAAATAATTTCTTGCATAATTACATTTAGGTCTTTTGTGTCTGGTTGTTTGTATTCTTTTACTCCGATTTGTTATTTTTAATGATTGTTGCATTCTGAGTGACTCCTGGTGAATACGGTGTCCACAGCAACTAATTAGGTTTCATCTTTAAAAAAACAAGGAACATGGGAGCTCTTGGCAAGAGGTCCACATTTATTCTAGCTTGTTATGATTTAGAACACTACAGAGGCTGTCATCATATTTGAGAAATTGAACTGCAATAAGGCACCAACTTAATGAAAGTGATGTGACAGCTATAACAACAGGATGTACAAACAACAAAATACTACACAACTATGGCATCAATGGCAATGAATATAGAGTAAAAAGAAAAAAAATTACACACACACACTAATAATGCACCCACACCAATACCAGTCTTGGTATCGCTGCTGATACTGACTATTTGCATGAATACTCATACTCTGCATATACTCTGACACCAGCAATTTAATTATGTAAATTAAGTGCAGGCCTTAGGTTCCGCGCTTGCTAGGGACCTAAAGGTAGCCTTCTTGGGAACCACTTGGTACCTTTGTTTACAGTTCTCTGCCGGCCAACACATCTCCCCCTCCTGAGACCCTCCAGACATCTCCCCCTGCTGAGACCCTCCACCCGTAGACATCATGTCGGTGCCCCAGAGCAAAGAGGCAGCACAGAGTGCTTTATGTACAGGTATGGTGCAGCAAAACTGCACCTGCACTCAACAGCTACTTTAGAAATATTGCCTTCTGTTTCTGTTCTATGCTTTATTCTGAATTGCTGTATAATGTACTGATGGGATTTGCTGTATCAGTGCAGCAATACTTCTTACAATTTCACACAAGAAAAAAAATACATACATGCATACATACATTGTAACTGCTACTACGATAATGTTTGTTAAGACTTTGAATTAACTCCGTAACAAAGACTAGAGGCCACCACCTAAAATTGGTGGAAAAGAAATTCAAGCACAAGGGGCGAAGGGGGTTCTTCACAGTTAGATCGGTTAGGGTCTGGAACTCGCTGCCAGAGGCGGTGATCTCAGCTAAGAATGTGGAATCATTCATGAAGCTTTTAGACGATTTCCTGAGAAATCATAACATACATGGGATGCAGGTACAATTAAGAATGAGCTGATACAAGGACCTATGTGTGTATGTGAGGGTGTGTTTGTACATATACTGTATATATGTATGTATGTATGTGTGTATGTACATGTATATATGTATATGTATGTATATATATATGTGTGTGTGTGTGTGTATACACATACGCACACATCAACAATAGGTTGGACTTGATGGACTAATGTCTTTATTCAACCTCAAATACTATGTAACTTCTGTGGAATAATTTAATGTACAGGTTTAAAGTTAGGCTAATAGTAGGACTAGTATTGACAAAATAATAATACAAAATAAAGAAATAATACTAATTATCATTATTATTTTTTTTTTTAAAACAAGTTTGTATAATATTGTTTCAGTAAAGTCCCTTCAGTAGATATGCACTGCATACAGTATGTGTTTCTTCATTAGGCAATGTTGCATAAAAAAATAATAAGAATTTTAATTCACTTTTATTCAGTTCCCTTTAATACTAATAGACTCTTCAAATACTATACCAAAAAATACATTTGCAAATGAAGCTATTTAGGCAATATTATCACTTATGAATTTAATTCGCTTTAAAGCAAAAAAGCTATACTGCACATGTATTATATATATAATTCACCTTTAAGTCACCATTATAATATTTTGGTATTTAGTCTATATAAAAAGTTAAACATTCATGTGAAATAAAAAATGTTCTCTGAATTATATGGCTTTATTTTCAGTTGGCAAAGTTGCCTCAATACAGTCTAATGATATAAAAAAATAATGGTTTGTATTTCAGTAGTATAGCTAATGCTTTTTGAAACCTAGAAAAGCAGTCATTTGTTAAAAAAAAAATATGCTTACACAGGTTTTTATGCTGTGTCTGGATGCCTGCAAGCTTGGAAATGCTTTGATTTACCCATACTTATCAACCCTTCCTTGCTGAAAACCCTGCCTGGCTCCTTCTGCCTCCACGTGCCCTTACTTTGATGGGTGACTTCACTGGCCAAAATTCCTGCAGCTACTAAAATGAAATGTGACAAAATGATATCAGTTATGTGAACAAATGAGTTCAGCACAGTGGCTTCCTGGTTAGCATATTTGTATTACATCACTGTCATCCTAATTTGGAGTTTGCATGTTATCCCTGTGTTTTCATGGGTTTCCTTCCATGCTCCACAGACATGCTGTCGGGTTAATTGAATGCTGTCTAAATTAGCTCTGGTGTATGTAAAATAGGGACCTTAGATTATAAACTCCTTAAGGGCAGGGACTGATGTGAATTTACATTATGCAAATTAATGGCACTATATAAATGTATAATAAAAAAATAATTACATGTGACTGTAAAAATGTCTTCTGGAGAAAAGTTTGCATGTGTTTAATAAATTGGTGAACTAGTGTAACAGAAGATGAATTTAAAGATAACTACTATCTAAGCTAATAGTAGTTACCCAGTTACTCATCACTCTTTACATTTGATTGACTGAAGCTGTCAATTTCTTTTCTGTAAAGGGAATCTATCTGAGGGAACATGGAGCTGGCTTCCTGGCCAATCAAGAAGCTGGGCACAGGGTAATGACCCTCCTCCCAGCTTCCTGATTGATTAGGAATCCAGCTTCATTCTGATTGGCAGGGAAGTCAGCTTCCAGGTCACTCAGCATCAAGCCAGCCAAACAGCATGGAGCCTGTTTCTTGGCCAATCAGGAAGCTGGGTGGTGTGTAATTACCCGCCTCCCAGCTTCCTGGTTGGCTGGGAAGTGGGCTCCATGCTGATTGGCCAGGAAGCCGGCTTCCTAGCCAATCAGCATCAAGCCGACCAAACAGCATCGACCTGGCTTCCCGGTCAATCAAGAAGCCGGGTGGTGGGTAATGACATGCCGCCCATCTTCCTGATTGCCCAGGATTCCAACTCCATGCTAGTAAAAGTACCAATATCGGTACTCAGCATTGGCGAGTACCATAAGGTAAATATCGGTACTCGTACTCTATACCGAAAATGTGCATCCCTAATTCCCAATACAAACTTTTACAATAATAGTCATGAAGACAATTTATTAAAGCTCAGTTCCAGATTTTTTATGTTGAGTATCCCTCAACTTGAAAGACAACTGTTGCTGGACCAGGCATTGCACTGGAGCATGGAAAGGGTGAGTGTTTTTTTGTTTTTTAAATTAATATATGTATTGTAAGGGGGACAGTCTCAACTGGTAGTAGCAGCAGTAAACCATGCATGAGACAGGAACACCCAGGAACAGTCCAGTCAAGTTTGTCCTGCACTTTTATTCAGCAAGGCAGGAGACAAACACATTTTCAATGCAGGAAGGCTTTTTTCTGCAAGCCTATAACATAAAACAAACAAACACACATCCAAGCAACTAAATACACTCAGGTCAATTCCTGACTAACAGGGTGTTCCCTAATTGGGTAATCAGCAGTCAGCCTTTCCAAACAGAAGCATGCTCCTCTCAGCAAAATGAGTGAGAGTCCTGAGCATCAGTCAGCTCAAATGTATAAAGGCCTGTGCACAGCTGTATCTACGTTGTAATAGTAACGTTTGGCTACCAGGTAATATGTGGACCTAGGAATAGAGACTTATTCACACTCAAAGCTCTACAAAGTATCCAGACTCAAGGACTCAAGATGGGACTTATTAAGATTCTGATAAAGGATTATTTTCTTCACATCAGTCATAAACTTTGAAGCCCCTCACCTTATGTATGTTAGTAACCTAGGTGACATACAGTAAATACACCATCCACAATCCCCTGTGTGCGTTGCCAAGCTGTGGAAGATCAGTACATATCAGTGATATGTACAAATCCACTGTGCACAGCAAACGCTGGAGCGATCAGCTGATCACTGGGGACATATAGTACTATATTATGAATGAACAGGAAATGCTTTGCATCACTTCCTGTTCATTCATGATTTTCTCAATGGGGAGTAGCACTCTGTACAGAGGATTCTTCCCATTCAGAAACTGGATGATAGTAAATATTTTCTAAATGAATTGGAGGCCTCTGTACTTTACATTCATTTAGAACAGAGGCTGCAGAAAAAGAGATTGAGGACTCTGTGTCCTCAATTTCTTTTTCTATTTTAAAAGGCTGTTTAGACCCCTGATATTTCCCCAAAGCCCCCTAACATTAAAAAAAATACATTAAATTAAAAAAATAAAAAGTAAATAAGAAGTAAAAAATAAATAATAAAACATTAATTTAAAATAATAAAAAAAAACACATCCTGGAGGCGGGGTGCTGGGTGACATCACATACCTGTTGGGGGGCACTTTTTTTTCTTGCCTCAGGCACAAAAGGAGCTAGCTACTGCTCTGCTCCCGCAGTACTCGTGCGGCTGCCAGCTGAATGTCGGAAGCCGCAGACGGGAAGAGGCGGGGCACCTCTCCCTGTGTGCAACGTCAGCCACATTCGGCCACACGAGCACCGTGGGAGGACAGGACGCTGGCGCACGAAAGGAGACCTGGGAAGCTGCTGCAGTGGAGGTAAGAAAAGACAGACAGAGGAGAGACAGCAGAGAAAGTGAGAGATGAGACAGCAGAGAGAGATAAGATACAGCAAATAGAAACAGGGGAGAGAGCGATGAGCGAGAGAAGAGACAGCCAAGAGAGGGCCGTTTCACACCACAAAGTCTGCGTTCCAGAATGTTTTGCCTCTAGAACACTATGGAATGCAAGCCAGCCGGCTCCCTGCATTCAGGGGTGTGAGGTTGTATTGAAGTCAAAGGCACCGCAGCCACGCCCCCCACCCACAGTGCAATCGCCCACACCCGGGACGCAGACACGTTAGTACCTGCATTCTTGTCCAGTGCGATCTGCAAAAATAGTGCTTGCAGCATGTTTGAAGATCGCACTGGACCGGAACGCAGGCACAAACTGCGGGTGGGGGCCTTGGCTGCGGTGCCATTGCCTTCAATGCACCGCCATATCCCCTCCTGCCCCCTGAATGCAGGTGTTTTTTCGTTGGTAGATCTTATTAAGCTCGTCATTTGAAAAGTAGATCTCCAGATGAAAAATTGTGGGTGCCCCTGATCTAGAGGCAGGGCATGTTTACCTTTTCTATCTGAGCATGCTATCCAGTCAAAGAGCATCCAGATGTTTGAAACTGTTGCTAATGTGCCATGTTCTTGTTCCTCCTCTTCTGCTAATCCTAAGATATCCCCTGAAACTGGCATGGGGGACTTAGTGTCACATACTCTCATGTACCTTGATGGAGACTGAATGGAGGAGATGGCACCCCTTGCGTCTCTTGTCCATCACCTCTGGAAGTGGTAGCAGGGAATGTGTGGGTACAGAGTAGCACAGATGCCAAACCTGGAACAGTCAAGATGCCAAGCGAGGTAGCAGGTACAGTGGGCAGAAGCAAGGTCTGTGTCACAAGCCAGGGTCAAGCCAGCTGGGCAGTGGGGTATCAAGAGGAGTCAAAGGTGAGCTGGGTCAGGAACAGGAGACAGTCAAGACATGAGAGTGCAGGGAACAGGACTAGCTGGAAATCAGTCAGCAATGAGGGAGCCAAACATGCCAGTTCATATATGCTCATACAATGTCACTTCCTGTGAAATGTTACTTTCTGTGTGATGTCACTTTCGATGCATCATCAAATTGGCATGTGCGGTCATTCCATGTACCTTCCATCATGCATACGTACACACATATGTGCGTGACAGCGCATGTTCCCTCTGACCCCCCCAAGTGCAGGTTTCCGAGCAAACACAACAACTCCAAAGCACACAGTACTTCTCTTACAGTTAGTGGAAATATTTAATTAAAGGAGGAGTCTCCTCCTGCAGGAGGAGGATCTTGGTCAAGTGCAAGAATTCCTAATTTCAGATATTGAGATACTGCCCTGATGTCATAGGTTAACATGTTTTACAACTCATTGAAAAAAATACTTTTAGCAACCCAGACAATCCATTGTTCCCTCTTAGTGAGATACTGTATTGATGCAATGCTCACTGCCACACCACTTCCTTTCATTAGGCAATCTGCACAATAATCGAATGTGTTTTCCAATGCACTTGAGGACTAATGAATGTCTTACTACCCATCCTTTATGCGGAAACATCCCATCTAAGTCTAGCCTTAAAATATGTTTAAGTTCTTCAGTAATGGAAGGCAGTCACATAAGCTTTGTGCATTAACAAGTTGTATTATGGCTGGTACCCCCTTCACATTCACTGTTGTCAGTTACTTCAAAATAACATTAGAAAGTACAATAATCATATCATTCATCATTTACCTTTTAAAAGCACTTTTCTAAAATGTTCTTGTTTTGCAAGACTTCTTTGTTTTTATTTTATGCAAATATAACACAAGTTAGCTTATTTGGATGAAATTGGTTATATTATTATTATTTCTTTGTAATATATAGTGGATGATAAACATAGGGGTCTATTCACTAAGCTGCCATAGGCAGCCGAGTGAATGACCGACCTAAAGCGAAGTGAGCCGAACTTTGTTCGGCTATTCACTTCAGGCTGGCACGTCTGATTTCAGCCGCATATCGGCTGAAATCAGCAGTAAATCGGGTGGCTTCGGGTCGTCCTCAGCATGTTCGGCCGAACCGAAGTGCAGAAGGAGTTCGACTCAGCCGATCCAACATCTGGATCGGCTAAGCCGAACCGCCGGCAGGCTACTCGCTGTTGTTCGGTCTATTTATTATAGATGCCGAACAGCAGTGAGAGCAGCTGAGCGGCATTCGGCTCGGCTGTTCTGCTCGGTCCCTCTGTGGTACCGAGCAGAACAGAAAAATAGTTTAAAAAGTAGAAAAAAATAAATAGAAAACGGTTGTGCGCAGCTAGCAGTGACAGCTAGCTCCGCCCAACTGTTTTTCTATTGGCCGGCGGTTCTGCTGCTGTCAACAAAAATAAAATAAAAAACTCTCCCAGGCGCTTCTGGAGTCTCCCGATCCCGGCCGCTAAGGAGAGAAACACTGCTTTTTCTTTTTTTTCTTTATTCTGACACCGACCCGTGTCAGAATAGAAAAAAGAAAAAAAAAATTGGCCATAGGAATGCATTGCTAGATTCCTATTGGCTATTTCAATTTGCAACAGTAAACTAGATATTGTACCCGCCCACAGTGTGTGCAATGCCAGTTTGCTATTGGCTATTGCAAATTGAAATAGCCAATAGGAATCTAGCAATGCATTCCTATGGCCAAAAAATAATTTCTTTTTTTTCTATTCTGACACGGCTCCGTGTCAGAATAAAGAAAAAAAAGCAGTGTTTCTCTCCTTGGTGGCCGGGAGCGGGAGACTCCCGGAGTGCCCGGGAGAGTTTGCTGTCTGGAGATCAGTGTCCCTGGTTAGCCGGTAACCAGGGGCGCTGATCTCTCTGCAAGTGGCCGGAGCCAGCCGTAAGATCATGGCTGGCTCCGCCCAGCTGTCAGAAGCAGGCTGTCGGCTGGGCAATGGCCGGCCGCTTGGCCAGCTTTGGCTTTCAGCGCGGCTCATCCAAACCGAGGCATATGCGTTCGGCATGACTGAGCCCCTCAGCCAAGTTCGGGAGCTGTACGGGCTATAGTGAATAGCCCATACAGCAGCCCTTCGGTTCTACTGAACCGAAGGGGTCCTGGGGCAGAAGCTAGCCGAAGAATCGGCCGAAGCTACGGCTAGATCCTTCGGCTGCTTCGTGAATAGACCCCATAATCTTTGTTTAAGCCATTTAGCTATAAGAAAAACAGTGTGGCATTTTTTCTATTTACAATATATTGTATTAGTGAAAGGTATGTGCCATTATCATTATTCAAGGTCATTAGAAGAAAAGCCATTTTTTTTCTAAAATGTGTGCTAATTAAATATTTATAGTGCTCACACATTGACTCTAATAACCAGCAATTTGTGTGCATGAAATTAAACTGTAATTACTGTTAAACAAACACACATTAATGGTAGCTTAGTATGCTGCAATTAAATAAATATTTTAATTGACCACTGTATTTATTAGAATGACAATAAAGCAGTGATTTTAATTATAATGCCATTTCAGTTTGTTATATGTTGCATTAAACATTTAAACTAGCAAAATCAACTTTTATAGTAACTACTTGTTTTTCATGACATTGGGTTAATATAGAAACTTGCATCATTCCATTTACATGTATAAATGCCGTTTAAATCAATGAGTACATTTTAAATTGCATATAATAAAAGTAAGTAGTTTAATAATGATATTCTAATGGTCACACAAAGGCCGTCCGTACGCCCCAATCAAACCCGTCGGCGGCATATTTAAACGAACCCCGGAGGCTGACAAGGCGTTCCACAATTGCGGCCTGGAAGCCTTGCAGCCTCCCGACGCCTCGAACCCCAAAAGTCTTGTCTGGACCTCCTTGAGCAGCAGTACACCTGGCCGCCTGGGACCTCATACCAACTCCAGCAATCCTGCTGAAAGAATTACCTTCCTCAGAACCAACAGCAGAGATCCTAAGCCTCACTAACAGCAGCCTTCTGAATCCTATACACCTAAGCGTAAGTACCCCTCTGAGGGATTAAGCAATATATCATACAAGCTCTTGAATTTTGCTTACCAGTGACTGTTTGCCTAATAGCTGCTGTTCATAGCATGTATTATACTGGCTGGGGTATCAAACCTTATATCAAGTACTTTATCTTTATTTAGTTTCACTTAAACAATTACGGCCTATGAATTAATAGTCCACCCTTAAACCACAATTAACATACGGCAGATGATTCTGTAACCCCTAACTCTCCGTCCAGATTGAGAGTGACGCCAGGGGTTAAGCCTGACTAGCCGTTTTCTCCTCCTTGTGAACCTGGTTAATAGTGGGTGTTATACTGTCCTTCCGCAGCTGAGATCCAAGAAACTCAGGGGATTTGAGAGTGCGTGACCCTCAACATCCCAAAATGTAATGCTGGGCCATGGAGCCTGTATTATGCCTGATGATGTCAGTGGTCCTTAGACCACCAGAGCAAATGGAAAAAGAGGCTGCAGTCCCTGGTATGGCAGTCTGGAGGGATCCTGCATGAGTTGGGCTTTAACCACTTCAAGACCAGGTGTTTAGACCCCCTTCCTGGCCAGGCCATTTTTCAGTATTAAAAATTTTATTTAATTCTTTTTTATGTGTAACTTAAAAACAATTTTTGGGGGGGACTTTAATTTTTTTTTCTTTTTTTTTTCACTAAGTTCACGTTTTCCAGTTTTTTTCCCAATATAAAAAGCTTGATGTTTACATTTACTAAAGAAGTAGAGCATGTTAACTTTCAAAGGGAATTTTCTGAAAATAGGATCTCACAGTAATTCTTGCAGGCATTTCTCTGTACTTGTGTTTTTGTTTTACTTACATCAATTTTAAAGAAACAAAACCTGGGGAAATGTACATGCTTTGCAGTAACATACTGAATATATTTTTATTTTGTTTTATTTTGATCAGACATAGACTTTAAGTAAGATATTACTTCAAGAAAAAGGAAAGCTAGTGTATCCTATTTTTCTGATTGAAAAAATCATGTTATGTAGTGTCTCTGTACAACAAACGTT
This sequence comes from Nanorana parkeri, assembly GCF_000935625.1. Classification (NCBI taxonomy): domain Eukaryota; kingdom Metazoa; phylum Chordata; class Amphibia; order Anura; family Dicroglossidae; genus Nanorana; species Nanorana parkeri. The sequence goes on from NW_017307129.1 coordinate 548,795, forward strand.
TGATACTTGACAAAAATGCATACATAACTTTGTTGGAATGCAAATGTATAATGTTTTTGTACATATTTGTTCAGTATTATAAAAATAAATGTAAATAAAAATATTTTTCAGACAGTAAATCTAAAATATTACATACAAATATTTGATTTTTTTGTTTTTGGCCACAAAAGTGGAGCTCTGGGCTCCTCTGCATACATTTACCAGCTTAATCCTATCTCCATTGCTGTCTTTGCAAATCTATTTAAAGAGTGGTACTCTCACTAAATCCTATAAAAAGTTTATTAATGAAATAAGTATTTTGTAAACAGTAAATACATTTTTAAATACATTTAAAGAATATTACATTAAAAAAATAATTAAAATTGTTTGTTAGTCATTATAATTTTCCTTTAAAATATGTCATTATTGCAACAAAATGCAGTAAATTGAGCTAGCAAAGCTTGATATTCACAGAATAAGAACAGTGCACAAAGAATACCCTTAGCAACAATACAAACTAATTCATGTTTTATACACAAAGTCAAAATGAAGCTGCCACTTAGGAAATGAGTGAATAAATGTTAAGCCTAAAGCCTAAAAATCTCACACAAGTCAAATGCAAAAATTACTGTTGCTGTACTCACAAACTGAAAAAAATGCTGAATGAATGCAATGCTAAATAGCAAAAACACAATGTTATAATAGCCCTAGGTCCAGAAAGACTTACATAAATAATTCTATTATATCTGTGGAATAGCTCATGGAGATTCCATCAAACTAAGCAGCTTTGTTGATTTTCTGAGACATAAAGTTCTCATTCTATTTCTGGGAAATATAATCAAAGGTCAGTATTGATAGAAGCCTTAAAAGAAATGGCAGATACAGCTGACAGATACATCTTTTATATTACATAATTGATATTGTGCAACAAAATGTTAATGTACATTCTTATTTTAAATAATAGTGAATAGTTATCAGAAATAATTATTGCATTAATGAACAGGATTGTTCTACTTTAACAGGGTTGTGATGTACTAAATGACTGTCTTCCTTTTTTGATTTGTATTCATCTGGAACAATAAAAGATTTTCTTTTACTAGCTAGACATAACTGCACAAAAGAAAAGACGTTTGCACACACTATGACAGCAGAAAAGTTGGGGCATTTTAGAAGAGGTACTCAGTGATATGTGATGATCATCATCCAGTCTGTGATCTGAAAACATTTGTATCTGTCTGTGTTGCTTATTCAAAGGTTTTCACACCTTCTGGCTTGTTCTTGAGCAGTCAACATTTGCCTTGACATATTCCAAAGTGACCAAGTTACCTGTGGGACTTTAAATGCTAACTTGTTATGAAGCTACTTGAAAAGGTAGGAACATGTAGTTTTCAACTTTTCAAAACATGTCCAGTTCAATGCTATGGTATACCATGAGCTGGATAATTGAGAACCTTCACTAAAAAGCAACAAGAAACCATCAGAAACAAATTCATTGCATTAGTAAACCAGGCATCAACATACATAAAAACATATTGCTGTGACTTAACCTCTTATCCAGAATAGTTCTTTTAATTAGTGAAGTTCGTTTAATTAATCCATATCACAATTTACAAAAAAAAATGTAGAGCTCAAGTGAATTAAAGCTGAAGTTTAATCTGCTTATATTTTGCATTCCATGGTGATGTCATTACTGAATCTTGGCTTCTCTATGCAATGTAGGCAAATCATGGCTGATGGTGTAGGTGAACAGAGTGCTATACATTGTTTCCTAAAAACAGCACACCCTCAAGCCCCAGTACTCCTCATAAAAGACCTCAGCCCTGATGCAAACAGTGAGCTGGCTCTTGGGCAGAGTTATGAAAATATCAAAATGTCTTGATGGGTGGTTGTATTTCAATATATTTATTATCGATTGTATGCGCCTAAATACACATGGGTGTCCATTTGCCAGCTGTTTTATACTTCTCTAACTAGGTAAATTAGTCCAGGATGCATAGATACCTCGTATTACTCATTTCCAGAAGGAGATCAATAAATAAGTAAAGAAACATAGAGACACTTTCACAAAGTCCTTTAATTAAATTAAAGCACAGACACCAGCAACAAAAATAATTTAGTAATGTCCCCAACTGTAATCCAGCATCAATCACATTGTTCCTCGATTGTCCACATAAATCATGACAGCCCCTGGCATGCTGATTTGTACCCAAGCCATTCCCAAAGCATTCCTAATGCTGCAGGAATACAAACACAGCCTGGAGAATCCTTAGTGATGTGGCATAATTGACCATATATGGTCTCATACATAAGCAATCATGGTCACGTGATCTGTAAATGTAATTAAACAAACTGTCCACCAATATACTGTGCCTTTAAGAAAAAAACAGTCTCCCCTCCAAGTTCTTCTAAGACCCTTATTTGAGCATGCAACCTGGCTGGCCAAAAAAAGGGGGGGGCAGTAAATGTTTGCACCTTTTTCCTGAACCATACCAGGCCACATGTACTCAACATTAGGGGGGTACCTTGCAGGGGGCTACAAAGTTTAGCACCCACAAGGCACCTTCTACCCATGTTGATGGGGACAATGTCCTCCTCCCTACATCCTGTCACCCAAAAGGGATGTGTGGGTTTGTAGGAAACTATTAGAATCTAGAAGCCCCCTATTAAATAAGAGAACCCCCAGATATCAGGCCCTTCTTAGAGGAATGACCATATAGTACATTAGCACTCCTTTAAATTAACTCACAGACACTTTAATGAAGCCCTTTAATTGGTAAAACACACAAAAAAAACCTTTATTGAATTCCTCCCTTCCATAATCCAGTGTCAATCACATTGTCCATCAATGTAAACCATGTTAATCGTGACAATCTCCTGTTGATAACTGGCACATTTCTAGAGGGAGCGGAATGTGCACAATGCAGAGTACATTGGATGTGATGTCAGTGACCATATAATGTCAGTCTATAATGACTTAAAGAAAACCCATTCACATGACCTGAAACAGTAATTTGATGAACTGTCCACCAAAATGTTCTTTATTATGTCAATGAGAGAGAAGTACTAAAAGTCATATGTCAAAATATGTCTGTTTGAAAAACACACATAAAATAAATCTCTGCTTGCAAAGAGTTCAAACATAATCTTTAATGTTAATATACTCAGAAACATTTAGAGGGTTATTCACTATGGGGCCGAAGGATACAGCTGTAGCTTTGGCTGATCCTTCGGCTCTCTTCGGCCACCGGACCCCTTCAGCTCAGTTGAACTGAAGGGCTGCTGTACGGGCTTTTCACAACAGACCGTACAGCAGCCGTAGGCAGCCAAGCGGCTCGGCCAAGCCAAAGGCATATGCTGCGGCTCGTCTGAGCCTAAGCCAAAGCATGGAGAAAGATTGTCGGGAGCTGACCGATCTCCATGCAAATGACCCTGGTAGATGCTGGCCAATAGGAAACAGTTGGGCTTAGCAAGATGTCACCCAGCCCAAATCACCACATCTTTGCCGGCGTTTTTTAAAATAATTTTTAATGTTCTCTTTTTTAATTCTCTTTAAACTATTTTATTTTTTTTTCATTTTTCTACATTTAAAAAAAATGATTTTTTTTCTTTATTTTACTTATTTTCTATTCTGCTCCATACCTCAGAGATACCAAGCAGAGTAGCTGAGCAGCTATTCACTTACTGCCATTTGGACCCTATGAGAATAGGGGCAGACGGCAGCGAGTGAGCTGCTGGAGTTTTGGCTCAGCCGATCCAGATGTTGGATCGGCTGAGTCGAACTCCTTCTGCACTTCGACTCAGCCGAACATGCAGGGCCGATGTATGGCTGATTTTAGCCATTGTACAGCGTTCAGCTCACTTCACTTCGGCTGGGTTATTCACTCGGCTGCCTTTGGCAGCTTTGTGAATAACCCCCTTAAAATTTGTAAGCAACAACATGTCATTTACAAATATGTTCCATATACTATTACTGCACACATAAAAATTCACAGTCTTTTATATCTACGATTAGCTTGTGCCTTGCCACCAGCGGTTCTGCATGTATGCAGGTTCCCGCAGCACTGTCATATTATTATTAGAACACAGCAGTTATCCACACCTATAGTAAATAATCCCCTATATATCTAGCAAAGATTACATTAAGAAAAACCCTTATTGGCTCTTTAAGGGAACTATGTTTGTTAAAAGGATTCAAAGAAAGAAATCATATGCCAGGATTTTTTAAACATGTCTAAAACATGGAAAAATGTAACAATGTTATTGTGATTACAAAGCAACTACTGAAAAAAAATCAACACTAGGTAGTCTATTCACGAAGCAGCCGAAGGATCTAGCCGTAGCTTCGGCCGATCCTTCGGCTAGCTTCGGCCCCAGGACCCTTACAGCTCTCGAACTTAGCCGAGCGGCTCAGTCGAGCAGAAGGTATATGCCTCGGCTCGGCTGAGCCGTGCTAAAAGCCGAAGCTGGCTGAGCAGCCGGCCATTGGCAGGCCGACAGCCTGCTTCTGACAGCTGGGCGGAGCTAGCCGTGATCTTACGGCTGGCTCTGGCCACTTGCAGAGAGATCAGCGTCCCTGGTTACCAGCTAACCAGGGACACTGATCTCCAGACAGCAAACTCTCCCGGGCGCTACGGGAGTCTCCCGCTCCCGGCCGCCCTGTAGAGAAACACTGATTTTACTTTCCTTTTTTTATTCTGACACGGATCCGTGTCAGAATAGAAAAAAAAAACATTTGCCCATAGGAATGCATTTCTAGATTCCTATTGGCTATTTCAATTTGCAATAGCCAATAGTAAACTAGCATTGTAACCGCCCTCTGCTGCAGTTCTCCATCAGGTCCATCAGCAGAGGGCCGGTACAATGCTAGTTTACTATTGGCTATTGCAAATTGAAATAGCGAATGGGAATCTAGCAATGCATTCCAATGGGCAATTTTTTTTCCTATTCTGACATGGCTCCGTGTCAGAATAAAGAAAAAAAAGAAAGAGCAGTGTTTCCCTTCCTGGGCAGCCGGGAGCGGGATAGTTTGTTTTCTTTTTTTTTGAGGGCAGCAGAACCGCCAGACAATAGAAAACTGTTGGGCGGAGCTAGCTGTCATTGCTAGCTCTGCACAATCGTTTTCTATTTATTTATTTTTGTACTTTTTAAACTATTTTTTTGTTCTGCTCAGTCCCACTGAGGGACCGAGCAGAACAGCCAAGCTGAATGCCGCTCAGCTCAGCTATTCACTCACTGCTGTTCGGCATCTATAAGAATAGACCAAACAGCAGCGAGTAGCCTGCCGGAGGTTCGGCTTAGCCGATCCAAATGTTGGATCGGCTAAGTCGAACTCCTCCTGCACTTCTTGTCGGCCAAACATGCTGGGCATGTTCGGCCGACCCGAAGCCATGTGAAGCCACCCGATGTACGGCTGATTTTAGCCGATATACGGCTGAAATCAGCCGTACCAGCCTGAAGTGAATAGCCAAACAGCGTTCGTTTCACTTCACTTCAGGTCGGTCTTTCACTCGGCTGCCGTAGGCAGCTTAGTGAATGGACCCCTGGGTCAACACTATGAATCTCACGTAGCTTTGCCATTTGTTTACTTTAGGTTGTTAAAGAGATTCAGCCTCTTGTAAACAAAAAACATAGATTTTGGGAATGCTGCTGCTTCAGATTACAGAAAATGCTCTTGCAATTTAGTTTCTCTTTTTACACAGATTCACTTTTTAAAAGAGAAAGGATACTGAGCACTGAAGAAGCAATCCTTGAATAGGTGTTCTACTGTCAAGTACCTGGTGGAGACCAAGCTGAAAAAGAGGCTTCTCTGGCTCCTTTTGTCCAACAACCCTGGAAATGGTGACAGTGAATGTAAGGACACATAGTACCATGAGGGCCAATGTTGTGGGCAGTAATGGCTGTGGGATGTTTGGGACAGATGAATGTAGTCCACTGGCTAGGTAGAAGATGCAGGAACACAATAGCATCCAAGCAGGACACAGTAGCATAGGCAGGGCATGAGCCAAAGGTTGATAACAGTTGGGCAGTAAAGTACCAAATCATAAAGCAAAGATAGTGTCAGGATACAGGAAGAGGTGAGTAAAAGGTGGACAGTGAGGTGCAGAATAATAAGGTAGAGACACTGTCCGGATACAGACCATGTCTGAGCAAAGTCACATGTGGGCAGTCAATGGCACCTAGTACATTTGACAAGCCATCCTCCACAGTGATAGATAGGCAACAAAGTACCAAATCAGAAGACAGGAACCAGAGTCCAAAACACAGGCTGGGTTCACAACTGGAGGATTAGTTCCAGAGGCAGGTCAGAGGTCAATCTGAGTCATACAAAGGAAGGCAGCTGCAGCAGATCATGTTGCAGGTTATCGGGAATTAGCTGTAAACCACGCAGTATTCTGTCCATATTAAAATAGGTTGTTTTGGTGCCAACACCGGTGTTGAGCAGAAACACACTCTTGTTCATATGATGCATGGAGCAAAAAAAGGAGAAAAGTGGGGCTTTTCAGGTGTCATTCTAGGCATGGAACACATATATTGCACATTTTGCTGTTAAAAGTTAATTTTATTGTACAAATAATATAAATAAATAAATATATTACACACCCATATCATCTTCCTATACATAATATAGTCTAAAATATAAAATCACAAAAGGCTTATAACCTCCCTGGACCACACCTTTTATCTATAAATGTAATTTTCTACTATGCTTTGGTCGGTATGACAAATTGAGGTTGTATATGTAATAATCTGACACTCTGATGATGGGTTGCAATGTGCAATTGTTATTGTATATTTTATGAATTATGGACATTCTAGACTATATGCTTTTGTTATAATTTACTGATATTATGCTATATATGCCATATGGACCAAATGGTAAAGGGATTAGTGGTGGGTCGCCTATGCCTCCTCCCATGGACGGTCCCACTTGCACTGATGACCTGTTTGGGCTGGTCCCCCCTTAATCACCATCTATCCATGACGGACGGACTGCACATGGACCCTCACCCCTGAGGCTATTGCCTTGAAGTGGGGTGATGGTCCTCCGGCTCGTCTCTTATATCTCTGCCCCTCTGCCTAGCGGCGGCTTCTTATTGAGGTTGCGTCAGGTGAGAGTAGGCTCGGCGATGCCAGAGTTGCTTCTGCCGTCCCATAGGCTGAACAAGCCAGGATGGGAGGGGCCTTGTCTGAATGACAAGAAACCTCCTGCTGTGAGGTGCCGCAATAGCAGACGCAGGCACAGACCATTTCGGGCAGCTGGCGTCACACGCCATACATATAGGCAGTGTGATGTGGTGCGGCCAATATAGTGGAGTGAATGTGGGCTGAAGGGCTCGGCTGGAGAGGTGTTCTCGGAGTTTCTAGTTAAGCAGTCATTTCCAATGTAAGTCGAGATATAGTGACTTATTCCAATTTAGATCCTAGAAAATACAGTTATAAAGCCTGACAAGTGGTTGAGAAATATCCCCTTTCTCCCATCTTTTTTTTAGATGGGGGTATATATATGAGGGAATACTACTATTTGTTTGAGGCAGTGTTTTTTATGTATGGATCACGCAAACTAACTATGATTAGCCCCAATGTTTCATTTTTATATATATACATTTTTTCATATCTTATTGTAATTTGCAGTATGGAGGGACGGAAACCAGCCTTTTATCGCTGTAGCTCCTGATCTAGCCCCTCACTCCCTATGTCATCTGGGCGATGGTTCTGTTCTGTTGGAGATATGGACTGAGTTACCACTAAGACCCAGCAACAAAGGTTGTACATTTTTTCAATGTCGGTTATCTGTTCATTATGTTATACAAAAATAACTTTGTGTCACTGCTTAGGATAGTTATGTGTAGTTACACCTATGATATTTAAATATTACAGGCAGCCTCCTATCTTCCTGAGGAAGCTTTTTATTGAAACGCATAGAAGATTGGACCCACAGTATATCCATGCAAGACTTTGTAACAATATGACAATACATGATGAATTTTAACAAAATTTATGTAATATTTTTGAATGCCTATTGCAATTCCGATGCCTAAAATGTGGCCATGTGGTCCAGGGAGGTAATAAGCCTTTTGTGATTTTATATTTTATATTATATTATGTATAGGAAGATGATATGGGTGTGTAATATATTTATTTATATTATTTGTATAATAAAATGAACTTTTAACAGCAAAATGTGCAATATATGTGTGCCATGCCTAGAATGACACCTGAAAAGCCCCACATTTCTCCTTTTTTTGCTTCTATTATATTAGGGGCGTGGTGTCCTGCTTTCACTGGTGGCTCCAAACCATTTTTTTTTTATTCATATGATGCAAGGGACACATGGTAACATGCATGCATGCTAATGTACACCAGGTGGTGACCCTGTGCACAGGGCCACACTCCACTACATGCACATATGCAAGTGCCCACACTGCTGCATACTGGAATGCTCTGGACCCTTATAACACTTGCACGTTGTCTCAATCTCAGTTTGTAGTCTGAGATGATGATGTAGAATCCTTATTGTACTTTTCAAACAGAAATGATATTAAGTACAATCAGCAGCAAAGCAGCAGTCCTTATACTGTACAAATGAAAAATTTCCGACAGTCCCTGCCTAACAGCAGACATTACCCTCTTCCAACCCTACCTCTCCCTATACAAAACATTCAAAATAGCAGCTTGCACTTGAGGTATGAGTGTTTCCATTGAAAGGAATGCCTACACCTTCCCTCCTGATTTGCTGGGAAAATTGTTTTTGGAATCAAAGGAGAAGTAAAGGTTTTTGGTAGACCTAAAATAAAACAAAAAAACAAACAAAAAAACAACTACTTCTTCTTTATTACATTATACATTTCCTTAAATAATGCACAAAATGTAGACTCAAATAAATGGCTTTTCTTTTAATGTGTAGCATTAGTATTTTCATTAAAATCTTGCCTTCGGGTAAATATCAAAGGCCTAAATTTAATGCAGTTACCTATTCTATAAAACCTTGAATGTATTTTGCAAAGCGGGGTCGTGCTGAGAAATGAATAGCAAGCACTTTGAGACAATCAAGCTGTAAGCTGGGAGTTTGATAGGAGGAGATAGTTAAATGAGTAGAATTATGACCTCAACACTATAATGATGCACTTTTATTGCTCAATTATCAGCCTGAGGGCAACAAGGCAATCAAGTTGCATTATGTTAGTGCAGCAGAGAAAAGTGATGTCACCGAGTTGACTATTAGACATGTAAGTTGTGTAATTAGACATGTAAGGGTTTCGGGTCTGAAAGTGAATTCGTTTCGGCATTCAGATGAATCCTAATTTCGTTAATTTCAGATGAGTTAAATGATCATTACCAAATATAATTTGTTGCATAAAAGTGTCATTAAATGTTTACGTTGTTTCTTTTTAATTTCTGGCACCACAAACGAAAACAAAAAAACAGCATGGGGTCCCCTTCAATTTATACCAGACCCTTTAGATCCCTGATGGAGCAATAGCCATTCTGTTATTGGCTATTGCAATTTAAAATAGACAGTAACAGAATGGCTATTGCTCCTGCAGAGGAGTGCACCTGAAAAAGAAAGTTCTATCTCAGGTCCGCTCCTCTGTGACTGACATCAGGCAGTGGGCGGAGCATTAGCAAGCCTGCTATTGGGTATTTCAATTTTAAATAACCAATAGCAGGCTTTGTTTATTTCTTCCCACTGCCTGATGTAAACATTGCAATTGTCGGCCGATGCTGGAATGACTTTGTGGGACTTTTTAAAATTTATTTAAACCACTTGCTGACTGCAGTGTTTAACCCCCCTTCCTGTCCAGGCCATTTTTCAGTATTCAGCGCTGCAGTATTTTGACTGACGTTTATTCCGTCATGCAACGCTGTACTGAAACAAATTTTATACCATTTTTTGGGGATAGATAGAGCTTTCTTTTGGTGGTATTTAATCACCACTGGGGCTTTTTATTTTTTACTATATAACGAGAAACTACCAAATATTTTATAGTTTTCCCTGTATTATGTTAGGAAACATTATTACCCAATTTTTTTGTAAAATATAAAAGATGGGGTCACGTCAGGTAAATAGACACCAAACATGTGAAGCCTTCAAATTGCGCACGCCTGCGAAATCGCAAAAAACTATTATAGACAAATTTGGCCACAGGTGACAATTTAAAAGATTAAGTTACATATCACTGCGACGTTCGCAGTGATATGTAACGTGTGCGGTGTAATTGGCGCAATCATCGTTTTTGTGTGCATCTATGTGGGGCTGGGGGACTTTAAGAACATTTTGTGGGTTTTTTGTGTGTAAATTGTATTTATTTTGTGATCACCTTTTTTTACACTTATCTCACTGTAATTTGATATCACATAGGGAGATACGAATTCCCCTATGTGATATCAAATTACAGTGACAGGTCCCCTTTATGAAGACATCAGAGGTCTCTAAGACCCCTAATTTCACCTAGGGACCCACAGAGAGACAGCAAAGATCTGCTTCATCAGATTCTCTCCGGTTTATGTACCGGAGAGTGACAGAGGAATGCGGAAATAATGTAGTAAACAACACTTCATGAATTCAGAGACCGGGGATGAGAGTGGAGGGAGATTGTGTACTGAACACCCTCCGTTCTCCATGCATGGTGCCACATGGAGCCACACTGCCGGTCCCCTGATCAAACACCTGGGATCGCGGGGACGGTGGCAGTGGGAACAACAACCATGAGAAGAGGTAAGGGGGGCCCACAGAGACTTGCATCAAACAAGCGATCAGGCGTCTTTACAGATTCAAATTCTGGCAGTTTTCCGCTCATGCTTGCTAGGGGGTGCACGCGAGCGTGAGCGGGCATGAAGGACATCTAAAGACGCCTACCCGCATCCAGAAGACTCCTGTCCAGCCGTTTTTTAATGTTCGGTGGACAGGAGGTGGTTAAATAAAGGAATTGTCAAGAATTTGTGTTTTGTTCAATTGTCTACATTTTATTTAACTCTTTTGTGAAGTGTCTACCAACTCCGAAAATAATAGTCCATGTTTGGCTTTAACAGGGATCTATTGCACTTTTTGAAATCCTGTCCTTTAAATTAACAGCTTATTTAAAATAATTTTAGGGTTTTTGGGGAGGATTTATTTTAATTAGCACTTTGCTGATTAATGTCTTTCACTTAAAGGAGAACTATGACATGAGTGATTTCCACTCACGTCATAGTTCTAAGCCGACCTGTGACAATGAGACTGTCACAGGTCGGCTCAGTAGATCGGGAGGTGAGGGAAAACATACCGGGTTACCTCACCTCTCGATCCTGTCACGGCTCTCTGCCGTGACAGGGGGAGGGGCTGGATTCCCCTCTCCCCGCTCTGATCTGCCAGCGCTGACTTTAGGTGACGGGAGGACGCTAGTTTGTGTCCTCCCGTTACCCCAAGGAGAACTATGGGGAAAAACACTGACCCCATAGTTCTCCTTTAAGACACATATTTATATTTATTGCATTGTAATATCGATAAGATATTGATTGATCATTCATGCACTTTTATATTTTTATATATTTGTTAATTTATTGTAGTGTTTTAGCACGGCAAATATTTGTCACTATATTTTTGGTTTAAAACAATATTTTAGATTTAGTGCTTGCTGCTTATACAGGCAGTCCATACAAGATAAGGACTGTAGGTTTGTACTTAAGTTGAATTTGTATGTAAGTCGGAACAGGTAAATTTTAAGTGTAACTTCAGCCCAAAAAACATTTTTTTAGTTTTGGATAGCATAGGGAAGGGTCACGTTTGTTTTGCTGTCTGTTCCCGCTGTTCAGAACATTATAATATAATAAAAACATTTTTTATTTAAAATGACACACATTTGTTTACTTTTTTGTCTTTTTAATTTTATTTTTTTAAACCTTTTTTAATTTTTTTTTTACATTTTATTGCTGGGAGCAATAGCCAGCCTGCTATTGGATATTTCAAATTGCAATAGCCAATAGCAGGCTGGCTATTGCATCTGCCAACTCCCTGCTGTCAATCAGCAGAAGGGGGGCCTGAAGGGGAAAGTTCTCTATCTGGTCCTCCCATGCTGATTGACAGCAAACAGTGGACGGGTGCAATAGCCAGCCTGCTATTGGCTACTGCATTTTACAATATCCAATAGCAGGCTCGGTATGGCTCCCAGCCTGCAGATGAAGAGGAGGCAGGGGGAAGGGGAAGAGGAGAAGCAACCGGACTGGGGGAGCGTAGAAGCTGACGGACCAAAGGAAGAGGAACCGACGGACCGGAGGAAGAGGATCGGACAAACCGGGAGAAGAGGAGCAGATGGATCCGGGAAGAGGAGCGGACAGACCGGCAGAAGAGGAGGTGCGGACGGACCGGAAGAAGAGGAGGAACTGGTCGGGACAGCAGCGGAGACACGGGGGGCATCAGAGGAATGCAGCGGTCTGTCCGCCAACACAGGCGGGGAGAGCAGCAGGGATTTGAAGGGACACAGGCCACTGCAGCCACAGTTCTCCTAAATGTACCAATGGCTGCTGGTACATTTAGGAGAACTGTGGAACTTGGTTCGTAAGTATGGGTTGTCCGTAAGTCAGACATCTGTAATCCGGGGACTGCCTGTATAGTTGGAGGGCGTGAAGTTTATTCATATATAATTTTTTCTCAAATATACTTTTTGTAGAAATCCCTTTTAGAACACTTGTTTAATTCAAAAGGGCATGTGGGTTGGTCATCATAGCAGTAGGGCTGTATGCTTGCTGCCCCCTTGTTATGGGGATACGAGCCAGCAGGCCTGGTGTGCCGGTTAGGTTATATGTGGTAAAAGGCACTTTTTTGCTTGTGTAAGTTTGTAATAAGAAGACAGTTAACCCTCCTATTGCTGAAACTGAGCTCACTATATCTCTAACATTCCGTAACCATCTACTTACTGCAACATTCAACTTCTGCACATTAATCCCACTACCTCAATGTGCAGGGCGTGGCGATGGGCACATGTTGTGTGCCGTCCTACGCAAACCGATACCTGGGGGGTGGAAGCGGAACCTCTTTGCTAACAATCACACTGGGTCTCTGCTTGGCCATGTAATCACATGGCATCATTATGGGGAGATATCCAGGCCCAACTAGATGCATTTGGTAAAACTTTGGTAAAAATTACTTCAATTTGAGGTCTACTATGTCATGTGATCCAAAGAGAATCACTGTTTTGGATGTAGGGATTTGTGTCACTGAAACACACACATTAGCGACCGCGTTCTATAGAAAGCCTATCGCAGGCAACACCATCTTGCATGCAGGTCGTGCCCACCCAGCGCCACTTAAAAATAGCACACATTTCAGCCAGTATCTACACATCAAGCGTAACTGCTCTGATGCTGGGGATTTCAAAAGAGTAAGCGGATGCTTTGAGGAATAGACTGACCCTAAGAGGTTGCAGTCAAAAAAACCTTAAAAAGGGCATTCAATAAGGCTGATACACTTATCTTTGGTAATAAAAAAGTTACAACTAAATGCAAAACAAAGAGCAAGGGTCTCTGAGAATTATAACTAAATTATCTTAACATCAAGAAATTAAAGAAATTATAAAAAGACATTGGCACATGTTAACACAAGATAAAATTATCAAAAAATGTATACAAGAACAACTATAGATAGTATATTGCAGACCTCAATCTATCAAAGATAAAGTAACCTGTTGCTACATGAGAGATACCTCACTACAATCCACCTCCTCCTCCCCTTTGAGATTGGATAATGGTCTGTCCAAATGTGTGAGGTGTAGCTACTGTGCCTGGATTTTTGGAGGGCTCACATTATACACTGCCCAATGGCCAACAATGGCCAATAAGGTACAGGGCTGACTGTCAGACAGTTTGCGTTGTATATCTTATGCAGTGTATATGTCCAGCTTTCTATGTTGGCAAAACGAAAAGACCCTTCCAACAGCTCATCCATGATCATGTTTTGTTTGACAAAAAATGGAAAGATGACTACACAAATTAGTAGACATGTGCACTGCCAAAAAATTTGTTTAGTTTCGTTTTGTTTTAAATTCGGATTTGTGTTATTTCGTTTTTCGGGATTCGGGTGTGAAAGTCAATTCGGATTCGGAATTCGGATTCGGCCGAAATTCGGTAGCGGTAGTTCGAACGTTCATTTTGTTTCTTATTCGTTTCGTCCGTTCGTTTGCAGCAAAGTGACATTTGAGGGGGAAAAATATTTTTCTCCTTCTCTAATGTCACTTTGCTCCAACGAACGAAACGAATAAGAAACAAACTTTCGAACTACTGCTACCGAATTTTAGGAAATGGAAATTCGGATTCGTTTGCATTCGTTATGTCTGTAATTCTGAATTCGGATATATCCGAATGTCCGAAAATTCGTCCGAATTTCGATTCGGAACGAAACGAATCGCACATGTCTACCAATTAGTGGACATATTAATCTCTTTCATTGTTTCGACATATCTGTTATGAAATTCATCATCCTTGATCATAGGGGGTGATATTATTGGAATATCACCTCCAACAGGAAAGTGAATGGATTTACAGACGTAAAGCCACAAATCCACCAGGTTTAAATAAAATCCTAAGTTATAAACCTTTTCTTTAATGTAACTGCTAGCTTTTAGGTGTTCCTGCTTTAAGTAGTCTATAATGAGTAAATACCAAATTAACATGGTTGTTTAAGTACTTACACTCTTTACAGAGCTAAGTTGTATGAGAGATATGTCTGCATTATATTCTATCTATATAATCTAACTTTATTCAGTCCAGCTGTTAATGAAAAAATATGGTACAATTGCCATTTTTTTCTCTTTTTAATGTCATGCTATAAATGTGGGTTATTATGCATTGATGTGTTGGCCATGCACGGATTGTGTTAATTAGCTGCGTTTGCCCCTTTTGCTGTGTTGATGCTGGATGACCGTGACGAGCTCCTACTCTGACATGGGTTGCACCAATGCGGAGGGGGAGGTGCTCGCCTGATGTGGGGGTCTTACACTCTGGGACCAAGATGGTTGAGGGTTAGGTAATGGTGGGGCCCCCCTCTTCCTTTTTCCATCTTATATCTGTCCGGACCGACCGTGTTTCTAGTGTGGTCTCCAGTAGGGTCTCTCCAGCGTTATTGCCTTCTCTCCTCCCCCTCCCCCTGTGGGGTGGGTTTGGAGGACGAATGTGTGGGCTGGGCGTCAGGGGCACAGGGACGACTGTCTCTGCATCTGTGTTCTGGACATGGCCAGGTCCTGTGGAGGTATTTCTTCCATGGGCGGGGTTGCCATTATATGTCTGCGCATTGACGTTCGGACATCACACGTATCTCCATGTGTGATGCTGCACGTCTTTCTGGGGGGACTTAAAAGGAAGCAGGTCTTCTGACGCCATCTGTCACTTCCACTGTGGGATGTCCAGGACCAGCACAAGAGGGTAAGAGGAACTACTAGCAGAAACGTTTCTTATACCTAGAATTTCCCAAAGAAACTCTCATTGTTTTCATTGATTGCAGGTAGACTTTATGTGTGGTCTCATGCTGGGAGCTTATGCTGAGGAAAAGTAGTGTATAGTGTATTGATATAAGAGTGGATGTCTCTATTTGCTCTCCACTGAAAATAGTGTTTAGTCCACACTGTGCATGCATTTTACATCCCATTCATGAAATGAAGGCTGAGGTGTGCTACGAAATGGGGGCAAAGAATGCTCCATGACTGAAGGAGAGGCCAGGCTCTCATTAAAATTAGTAAAGTTTTGCTCGCTCAGACATCTTGAAGCAAGCAGAGCATTATGCACATTTGTAAAGCATGAAACTGTTCTTTTAAAATGTGGCAGCTTTTTTTGGTTAGTCAGCAGTATAGCCATTATATGTGCATACTATTGCTTTATAAATGTGCCACTGAATGTAAAAACGTTGGGTCTGAGAAGTGGCCTGATAAGCCATGCTACACATTGAGCATGCCAGACCAGGGAGCTTTGAGACTCAGTCATGCTGAGCATTGTTTCCTTCCTCCGTAAAGCTTAATATCTGCCTAGGTGGTTTGCTTTTTTTTTTTTTCTCTGTTGTTGGTTGTTGAATGATTCTGGCTTTCACAGGTCACAGGTCAATTACGGATTTCATTGCCTTTTTTGGATTTTAAAAGATGTGAATAAAGTTTTAATCTTAGTTTCGATTTGTTTCTTTTGTTTGTTTTTTCTTTTACCTATTGGCATTTATGGGATAGTTTCTTGGTTTATGATTGGCTAAGCATGTTTGTCTTCCTGCCATAGTTCATACCTTGGACTACAGTATTATTCCTTTTTCTGTATAGACAAGTTAGATTATTACATTTAATTCTTGCCTTCTGCTAGAAATGATAGTTCACACATCTGTCCCTATTCTGCTTCCGACATTGCTTTAAGCAAGAAATTCTAGAAACAAAACATGATAACCATAGTGATAAAAACGTATTTTTTTCCTTTTCTATGAGATGGTGAAATAGTGTTTGATACAATAGCATATATTTTATGTTATTTCTGTCAAGTCTCAAAGCAGTTGTTCACTAAACATGACTGCCTGTTTGTTTATAAGACTATTTGCATATGCAATATGCATTTTGTATCATATACAAATGATGATTATTTAAAAAAAACTGCATACTGAATTTTAGGAAGTCAGATACTTTTTGTCTGTAAATTTGATATATTATGTTGGTCTGACATTTATAGTTTCATACAAATGTTTGCTTAATAATACCATTCAAATTTGTGAAGGAACAAAGAATCACTTCAATTAAAAAAACCTTCTTTCTTTATTTGGCATGAATATAGGTAAGACTGCTGACATGCAGGAAATGTCATGTTTTATTTAACCATTTCAAAGTGGCTTTTTGACTTCCAGTAACAAATAATAATTCAGCATTTTAGATAAGACTTTCAATGCCATAAATGATTGTTTTATGTATTCTCATTTTTGATAAATGTACTTGGCAAATATCCTTCACATCACTTTACAGCATGAGCCAAAAATCTTGCTTGACAGAAAGATTAATTAATGCTCCTTTTGTAAAGCTAGAGATGTCTTTCTTGATGATGATGCATGTTTAGCAATATGGACAATGTGAATACAGTTTCTATATTTGAATAAATGTACTTTCTCGCAGTATGAGATGACAAATGTTTTCATAGCCAGATAATTAGATTTCTTGGATAAAGATTTTTTCTTTACATATCTGACATTAACCCTTTCGCTGCCAAGCCCTCCGGAACATTTTTCAAATCAGCTGGCCAAGAATTAATATTTAAAATGTTACTTTATATTCCAATGGTATATTTTTAAGTTTAAATATCAAATTAACCACTTCTCTACACGAGTAATTTGTTTTCCACACACATATTAAAAATTGCATTTTTGGCTACTACTTAAAACCCCCCAAATAGTATACTGTATATTTTCTGAAATCGAAGATCATGTAGAATAAAAATACGGTAGTTACAATTTTTTATGTTGCAAGATATTTGTGCAATTGTTTATCAAATCTATAGGGGGTGATTTACTAACCTAAACACACGCACGCACGAGGTGCGTGTGATTTTCACACAGCAAAACGTATTTATCAACCAAAAAGTCTCTAAAAGCATATTTCCACTAATGCCATATATGGAAAAATCATGCACATGATGCATATATAATGCTGCTTCACAGTTTAGACAAAAATGGTTAGCTCATGCATTTACATTCCTGCATTCATCAACGCAAGCAACACAACATAGAGCTAATTTAGATTTTCGATTATGCAGCGCCAACACAGAAAAATATACTATATAATGTGAACAAATATTAGTGACTGTACAATGTAAAGTGCATCGTGATAAATAAATGGATATGAAGGTTGATGCAAAAAAAGACCACACGGGTCAAAGCATAAAAATTTTCGATTATGCAGCGCCAACACAATGGTAAATTAGTGATTAATTATATAACGTGAACAAACACCATTAATTATATAATGTGAATACGTGTTATTCAGTGAAACTAAATCAAATACATGTGAAACTGTGTCCACTTTTGAAAAAATTGAAAAAAATAAAATTGAAAAATATAAAATACAGAGTGAAAAAGTCAGAGTGTTGTGTATTTCTTTTTTTCTTTTTTTCAAACACGTGAATAACAATAAAGTGTTCCAAGCATGAGCAGGTTGTGAATTTAGGAAACAGTTCCGTGATGTTTGTTTGGGGATGCCGGCAAATGCCGTGTAAATCCCCTCAGGGTATATACTCACCACAATGTAGTGGCTGTGGTAAGCAGCCTGAAGAGCTTTTAGAGAAATGAATTCTCCTGAAGTTGTGGTGTCCCCGCTGCAACTCTCGACGGTCTGTGACCGGTAAATGGTTTATCTTATCTGTTGTGATCCTGCTATGTTTGACTTGACTGGGTAAATATTAATATTATGGTAACCACCTTTTGTAAAATAACAGCATTGTAGACTGTCTACAATGCTGTTTTACTAAAGGTGGTTACCATAATATTAATTAGACTGTCTACAATGACTAATATTAGACTGTCTACAATGCTGTTATTTTACTAAAGGTGGTTACCATAATATTAATATTTACCCAGTCAAGTCAAACATAGAAGGATCACAACAGACAAGATAAATCATTTACCGGTCACAGACCGCCGAGAGTTGCAGCGGGGACACCACAACTTCAGGAGAATTCATTTCTCTAAAAGCTCTTCAGGCTGCTTACCACAGCCACTACATTGTGGATAGTATATACCCTGAGTGGATTTACACGGCATTTGCCGGCATCCCCAAACAAACATCACGGAACTGTTTCCTAAATTCACAACCTGCTCATGCTTGGAACACTTTATTGTTATTCACGTGTTTGAAAAAAAGAAAAAAAGAAATACACAACACTCTGACTTTTTCACTCTGTATTTTATTTTTTTTCAATTTTATTTTTTTCAATTTTTTCAAAAGTGGACACAGTTTCACATGTATTTGATTTAGTTTCACTGAATAACACTTATTCTCATTATATAATTAATGGTGTTTGTTCACGTTATATAATTAATCACTAATTTACCATTGTGTGGGCGCTGCATAATCGAAAATTTTTATAGAGCTAATTTACACAACATCACCTTGTAATTCATGCTTGGCTTTGCACAACACACCTGCTGGGTGTGTACACACTACAAATGTGTTTAGATTACACCCATAGATCATGCTGGGAGGGAACACACTACAGAGGTGTATACATGTTCGTGGTGTGTTTATAAGGTTAGTAAATCAACCCCATAGTCTCAGAAAAAAATAGACTAAAATTATTGTAGTAAGACAAACACAATATAATCCCTATTTCTCTAGCACAATACAAAATATTAGGTTGTGTTGAGTACATAGATATCAAAAATGTTGTTTAGTCTCAAAATGTGTGCCTGCAAAATAGTGAAAAATGACAGCTGACAAAATTACCAATAGGTAATAGACATGTGCGATTTGTTTCGTTCCGAATCGAAATTCGGACGAATTTTCGGAAATTCGGACATTCGGATGTATGTATTTTCCGAAATTCGGTAGTGGTAGTTCGTTTGAACGTTCGTTTCGTTTTCGTTTCTTATTCGTTTCTTATTCGTTTCGTTCGTTGAAGCAAAGGAGAAACACATTTTTCCCCCTCAAATGCCACTTTGCTGCAAACGAACGAACGGATGAACGAACCGAATAAAAAACGAAACGACCGGTCGAACGAACTACCGCTAACGAATTTCGTCCGAATCCGAATTCCGAATCCGAATTGACTTTCACACCCGAATCCCGAAAAACAAAATAACACAAATCCGAATTTAAAACGAAACGAAACTAAACAAATTTTTTGGCAGTGCACATGTCTAATAGGTAACACTTTAAATACCTTTACAGCTCATTAGTTTAGAGTTAACCAAAGATGAGGGATATAGAATTATTTCTCTCACTCCAATGTGTGGCACAATACCCAATATATGATACACAATCATTGTTTACATATACGAGCACACCCTATGCACTAATTTCTCTTCATCTTCTTATATTTGAAATGTTAAACTTTTTTGTTTACTTTTTCTTCATTTAACTTAGTTAACAAGTACTCTATATGATTGCATTGGGCAGGTGACAGGTACTCTTTATGGGTTCACACTCTGCAGAGAACATTTGGGAACTCTGAAGTCCTACAGATCACCATCATGAGTTGTTTACTGTGATCCTGGGCTCCCAGAAGGAGTCCAGGAATCATAGGAGCATGGGGACAAGGTGCTTTTCCATATGTTGGATCGGCTAAGTTGAATGGCTTCTGCACTTTGACTCAGCCAAACATGCAGAGCATGTTAGAACATGGAGGTGGGGAAGAGAGAGGGGGGATATAGGGGGGGAGGGGAGAGTGAGAGATAGGGGGGAGGGAGAGAGGCAGAGAGAGTGGGAAATTGGGAGAGGGAGAAGGAAAAGGGGGGAGGGAGGAGGGGAGAGAGAGAGGTGAGAGAGAGAGGGGGGGAGGAGAGAGTGAGGAGGAGAGAGAGAGGGGGAGAGAGAGAAAGAGAGATATGAGAACAATACCTATTGGATTTTATTTGTGTTTCCACAAAAGCAAGTAGACTGAGAGCCACTGTAAGCATTTGATGTAAAGTACATAGCATACATTATTTACTTTCAGTCTCAAATGTCTCTATATCCCAGATGTAATTCATCACAATCCCATTTAGAAACATGGAAAAATAATCTCCTATAAAAAGTACAATTGTATTTGACACATCGGCTTTTTGATGGTGCATATAAGTAATCCCAGAGCTCTGTTTATATTCAGCAGAGTAGAAATTTGAATGTGATTGCTAAGTTTAAACAGCAGCTTTGACCTAAAGTGTTCTTGACTGTTAAAATGATACGTTAAGTAACTACGTTAACAAGTATCGGTCACTTAATATAGATCAAAGACAAGTTTTCTTATATTAAAAAAGGCCAGATAGAATCTATAAAATTGTATTATGCTGTAAAATAATGATGATGATGGTGCTGTCCTCTTTTTGTAACATAAACACTTGTCAATTAAAGAAAATATTTATCTGCTTTAACAATAGTAGTTAATGTATTTAGACCTAGAAACTATTCCTTTATTGAACACTCTTTTATTATTGAACTGAATATGGCATTCAAATAAAAATCAATCAGTCAGTTGTTAAAAAAAAGAAAAAGTAAGTTATCCAAAATTGTTTATTTTGTAACTTAAATATACAATGTAATTGTAAATGTGCAAATATGTGTAAAATTAGGCATTATTATAGTTCTTTTAAATAAAGGCTTTTTGAAATTATTATTTTTTCTATTATACCTAGACAAAATATAAAGAAACAGGCAGCTTAATCATTTCTAGTTCTAAAGGTTCTGAAGGGTTTATTTATGTATTTATTTATGCGTTTACTTATTTTTATTGTGGTTTGCACAAGCAAAAATATATTCATTTGATCATCAGTTCCCATAAAATATATTTTGGTCAGCATGTGGCTCCTATGTTTTATATTGCCTATGTATTTTAGTACATATTTTTAGTACCTGATTGTCTCAACACTAGCATTAATCAAAATACCTAGCAGTCATTACTCATTTATTTTTCAAGTTGTTGCTATTATATGTATTATTATATTTTATAATATTAATATCTATTCTGAGTTTTCCCTTTCATGTGTAGAAAGGCTTATTGAGACTTGTTTTTTCTGAATATGGCCCATCTTTACCAAAAGTTTAGGACCCTCTGCATCTGTTTGAACTAAACAAAACAGGTAATAGAATTAAATTTTCAAGGAGAGAAACTGTATGGTTGCATATGTCTTATCAAGTCTCTGTGTTAATAAGAAGTATTGTAGAGATTATGACAAAAGAAAGTGATTTTTTTGAAGTTTTTTGTTCTTAATATCATTATTTAGCAGGCTGTGAGTTATTTAAGTGTGAGGTTTCAAATCAGCATTGTATGTGGCAGACAATAGATGCCTCACCAATACAGTCTGTAACATACAATGCTGTTTTAACACCTCTCTCTGGGCAGGTTAATAACACTCCTAGACTCCAATAATGCAAATGCATCAACACCTGTTGTGATTAACAGATTATGTGGATTGGAGCAACATTCACCATATTTATTCCCAGATAATTGTTTGTACAAGTCATTCTGAATAGAGAAAGCTGGTTGGATGACCAGTGAAACGTCTTCCAGAAAAATACAGCAAGTCCAGTTGCCTTGACTTATTTTTTTCAGATATACCATGATCTAAATGAATGAGAACATTCACAGACAAAACATAAGGTTGCTAAACAAATGGCAGAAAAGCAACTCTTTTAAATAAGAATGTATGTTAATCCCTAAGGTGACACTTTATCTCCTGAAGGATCAGTAAAAAGAAAATGGTGTTCCTGGTAAAATATATTGCGAAGATTTGAGCATAGAACTAAGGTGTGCCACCTTCATAATTGCTATGTCTACTAGACATATCTGCAGTACACCAATCTGCATGCACCTTTATTGACTATCTGTGGTACTGAAAGCTGTGCATTTTGTGTGTATATATAGCGGTTCTGTTTATCAAATATTTTCAGTATCTGTTATAGCCCTTAAGGACTGCAAAACTATTCTGGTGGCATTACTTTTTAATACTGTAGATAGGAAATACAGCCCAGCTGCCTTTCTGCCACCAGTTAAAGTGAGTTTTTGTACAAGGAATTTTAACGGGCTAATGATAAGTCAGATTCAGGTACGTCAACTTACAGCTGTATGCAAAACATATCTAATTATTTTAAAAGATCACAAATATATATATATATGTCGATTGACATTTGCCATTTAACACCAGAATTGGCAGGTCCACCAACGGCACACTGTGCTTTTCACAGACGAGAGCAGGTTCACCCTGAGCACATGTAACAGACATGAAAGGGTCTGGAGAAGCTGTGGAGAATGTTATGCTGCTTGTAACATTGTTCAGGATGACTGGTTTGGTGGTGGGTCAGTGATGGTCTGGGGAGGCATATCCATGGAGGGACGCACAGACCTCTACAGGCTAGACAATGGCACCCTGACTGCCATTAGGTATTGGGATTAGATCATTGGACCAATTGTCAGACCCTAAGCCGGTGCAGTGGATCCTGGATTCCTCCTGGTGCACGACAATGCCCGGCCTGACGTGGCGAGAGTATTCAGCCGGTTCCTTGAGGATGAAGGAATTTATACCATTGAATGGCCCCCACACTTGCCTGACCTGAATCCAATAGAACACCTCTGGGACATTATGTCTCGGTCCATCCGACGCCGCCAGGTTGCACCTCAGTCTGTTCAGGAGCTCAGTGATGCCCTGGGCCAGATCTGGGAGGAGATACCCCAGGACACCATCCGTCATCTCATTAGGAGCATGCCCCAACATTGTCAGGCATGCATACAAGCACATGGGGGGCCATACAAACTGATGAGTACAATTTTGAGTTGCTGCAATAAAATTTCAGCACAATGGACTAGCCTGCTGCATCCTTTGTTCAAATATAATGCAGCATACCAGTCATTTTACTGTTTAATGCTTTTTCCTTTATTGTCATCTGGTAATCCTGTGAATAGCACGCTTCCTGTCACTGGTTGGCTTCACTCAATCCTTCAGTGTATTTATGGAGCACATGCGTGCACTACAGAAACTGTTGAAAGTCATTTTCTTGATGGTGACTAGGGATGAACTTTGAGTTTGCTTTGATGCTGGATTTGCAGCAAACGTTACCCATTTATGGCTGAGCAAATAAGCAAATTAATTTGCCACGTTTGTCTTGTTTGCCCACACCAACTTTTGGATGCTTTTGCAGCTGCAAAACATTCATTTAGTGGCTGTATTACTACAGCAAATGAATGGCAACTTTCTGCTGTGTGGGTCACAATCATCTATGGTAGATAAGATGCAAATGATGTCCCTTTGGGTCTGCTATGAATTTTAAGGGGTACCCCACACATAGCATGCAGCTTTGCTGTCCAGGGAAGGGGGCAGCGAACATGCAGCTCCCACTTCTTGAACAATACCAGGTCACATGTCCTCAAAATGGGCAGAGTGGCTTGCTGAGGGAGGAGTGTAAAGCCTCCTCTCCCTGGCAAGGCACCCTGTCCCCATGATGATGAGTAAAAAGGCCTGCCACATGCAGTCTCCAAGAAGATGTATATATCTATAATTCATTTGTGTTTTCTTTAAAGCATGATCTTTGTTCCCCAATGCCATGGCTATTTTTTTGTAGTCATCTGTATCCATTACAAGAGCTAACCCAGAACTGTGGCCACCTTATAGATACTCAACAATTTACATATTCTTTTTTTTTTTTGCATGTCAATTTTTTATTTGGCAAAAGTACATAACATAAGCTAATTGACAGTAGATTACAATAAGTTTTGTGGTTATACAGAGAAATAAGCAGTAATGGCAATAATGACATTAATGACAGCCTACCAAGCGTAGGTTTAGATATCACTTAAAAGAGAACAAAGTATGAAATAAACCATAGGTAATAGTAAAAACTTCTAACAGACAATATTTATCATGACTAATATAAATTCACAAATTCCACCAAGCAAGTGATCTGCAGTTGATAAGCAAAAAGTTGTTAGTTAATGATAAGGATAAGGGTGAGGATGTTCAGGGGATAAGAGTTACAATAGCAATTCATCTCGTCTCGTCTATGATGTGCAACAATATTGAAACTGTAATAGGCCCGATGTATCAGTTTAAATTGAACTTCCCTCCATGCTTCACTAACAATAGCCCATCATAATCATGTCCAACCAGTCGCAATAAGACTATGCGCGGAGAGAGTTACATGAGACCATCTACCACCTGAAAGATCATGTTGTTGGAGAAGTAGAGTGTGCGGGAGATGTTTGCCTATGAGGGTGATCACTCCGGCTGTTCTGCCAATTGCAGGCGCGCCCACAGCTGTGCCTACCCATGATTGTTTCATGCGTTGAATGTCAGCTGCTTGTAGATGTGTTTCTTGTAGTATTGCAATATCCGCCCTGAGCTTACGCAAATGGCGAATGATTCTACGCCGTTTGTACGGGGATCTTAATCCCTTGACATTCCACGTTACAATGTTTATGGGGGTTCCCATGAGGTGAGATGTGATATTGAATAAGATTGATGATGATAAAGTAGAAATTGAGAGTGACGATTGCCGGCAAGTGTCCCAGTGCTCCTTGCGCAACCGATCCAGGCATCCCCTGGTAGTATAGTTAGATTCATCAACAGGAATGAAAACCAGAGCAACTTTTGGGCTTCAGGAGGGCCCCGTGACATGTCTCCTTTTGGCGTGGCAGCAGCCCACTGCTCAAAAACATGCAGGCCCTTGCTTAACTTGAATAGGCTTGAATCTTTGGGTGAAATATAAACAAATACAAATAAAATCAACGAGAAAAAAACAAAAAATCGGATAATTCAGCAGTGGTACATTTAGCATTGTAGAGAAAACTTGTAGTGACTCCCTTTTTTCCAGATGTGCGTGCGTATATAAACAGCTTCGCGAACAGTCAATTAGTGACTTTCGATTAACTGAAGCTAAATAGGTAACTATTCAATCAACGTAGTGAACCGAAGCCACGTCCCGCCATTGCAGCTGGTTATTGAATAAACAAGTATAAAGAACATCAGATTATGCAAGTCAGATATCAAACCCTGGCGACCGAGCCATCCCATCTCTATATTTCATGAGATGAATGGAGACATCAGTAATCTGTTATACCCAGAGCTCACGCTTTTTTCTTCCTAGGTGGGCTTTTAGAGGGTGCCACCAGGATTGGGTCAATTGTGGAGGCGAGATATTTCTGGGCCTGTTCTGCAGAGGAGAATTGTATGGTCTTCCCTTCAGGAGATGTGATTCTTAATATCGCCGGGTATGCAAGTGAAAATTTGATCCTTTTAGCCACAAGCTGTTGGCAGATTTCATGAAAGGATTTTCTCTGTTTTGTCAACTCTGCGGAATAATCAGCAAATAATAGGAGTTTATGCCCCCCTGCCACCAGGTTGTGTTGCGCTCGATAAGCCTGGAATATCTGATGTTTTTCTGTGTAATCCAGGTATCTTACTATCACAGGTCTGGGATTGGAGTTATCCCTGGGCGGGCCAATTCTATGAGCTCTCTCAGCCGTGCATGGTTTGGATAATCCCAATGCTTGTGGGATGACAGAGGAACAAAAATGGTGAAGATCAATGGGTTTAATCAATTCAGGCAGACCAATTATGTGTAGATTATTTCTGCGTGAACGATTTTCTAAATCATCAACTTTGTCATTTAAATAATGAACAGATTAGGATAAATGATCGATTTTCTTTTGTGCAGAAAATGCCTCATCATCTAAATTGTTAACTCTGGATTCCAATGCTGTCATCTGTTTGCCCTGGGTTAATATAGAGGCATTTAACTGGCCCAGATGATGCTTTAATGAATCTGCAATTATAGTGGATAGTTCTGGCTTGAGGTGAGTGGCAACCGCTGCAGCCAATTGCTGATAGTCTATATGTCCCTGTGCTGGAGTGTGAGGTGACTCACCAGTTGTGTCATCAGCCTGGCCTAGCTGCATATCAGTAGCGTCGGCCATCTTGGCTGTGTGCTCGTCTCTGAGGGAAGGCTGCAGGTCACGTTTTACTGTTTGTGATCGCGAGAGATACCGATCCATGACCGGTGAGTGAATCTGTGTCTATGTCAACGGCAGTAGAGCCGCTCGGTCGGGTGAGAAGGTGAATGTTTAGATGGTCGGCGGGACGGAGCTCCGTGTAGCACCGCTAAGGCATCTGGCGCCGGAACCAGAAGCCCATATTCTTAACAATCAGGAAATATGCCTTAAAACAATCCCTGATTCATAATCAAAGTTCACAAGAGATGCAGAAAAGCTGTTTAAGCCATGTTCATTCAATAAAAGTGACTTGGCGGTGATAGGGCCACATTTTATATTTTTCACTGCTAGTCAATTGATCACATTTCTTTTTTAATACCTTTTGTATATTTATTACACATTATAATATTAGAGGGTTGAATAGTAAACTATAGCTCCCTCCATAGTACTTTTGAGCCTAGTCTTGCTCATTAAACTCTCTAGCTGCTTGATAATTTTAGACTGCTGTATCATCTGCAGTCCTGCACCTGCTGGATGGTTTTGCATCATTGAGAACAGGGAAAGCCTTATGTGAACCACTGGCTAATTTATAAAACCCTCCCCAACAGACTTTAATGATATTCACCACTAAGCTCAGGTTCATCAAATTTCAAGCAGGATTTGCCTAACCCTCAGCAAATCAAACCTGGGCGGTTTTACACATTCTTGTTAACAAGGCCCAATTTAATGGAGGCACTATTTTCTCTGAGGTAGGGTTTCCACCTGTCCAGGATTCACCCGGACAGTTCGGGTTTTGAATGCTGTGTCCAGGTTTCATGGCAGTAGAAACCCGGACACAAGATGTCAGGCAGACAGTGGCAACCAAAGTTAAGATAAGGGCTACTGGCCCCCCACTGAAAATAGTCTTAACTGTGATATTTACACATGAATGGGTGGAGCTATTTACATATGAATAAGCCACCACTCATTCTCCCCAAAAAATGTCTGCTCGTCGTTTGAGTGTTCGGGTTTCGCTTGAAGAAAAGGTGGCAACCCTACTCTGAGGTAGAGTAGAGGGTTTGCTATCTAGTTGCTACCAAGGTGGCATTACAGCACACCAGTAGCCTGCAGAGAGTATAAAATAAGGCTATACTGTAAAGAACTTGTATTGTAGAGTTCAGGTGGTTGTTCAAGTATGTGATTTTCAAGAAGGCAGCAGGCAAGCAACAATAATCATAGAACATACCAAGGTCACAACTAGAGTAACAAATATGATTTGCAATATATTTTCAGACGCTTACCGAGACCAGCAGGGACCGTTTGCATGATCACCAGTATGGCACACTGAGCAGAATTTATAGTTGCTAAAGATTACAGATTGCTTAGCATTTGCACACTATGATACAAATGCAAATTCACAGAAAACATCACATAAAACACATTGCTGCTTTAGCTATCTCTAGAACATATGTATACAAATTACATATTATTCAGCTGTATTAGTGATGTACATTTGCCCAGTAAAGCCAAACCAGTATGAAGTTAAATGAAATATATATATGCAGTAGCTATCTTTATGTTTTGTGCACTTCTGGAGATCTTTGAGAAGTATTTCAGAATTTAATTCCATTGATCGCTGTTAACCAAACCTATGTTAAAGCACCAATTGATAGCCGTTTGTTTGTATTTATCATTATAATAAGGCCATTTAACAATTTTCTTCACATAAAAATTCAGCTAGTGTAAAATGCAGTTCCTGATACACTTAACATATGCCTGTATTTGCCATCTCCTTGATATCATAATACTAATAATAGTACAAACACAGTTTAAATAGAAGAAAATATAACCTATTTTTCCTGGTTCACACCACAACTATCGTACTATTATTTCCATAAATAATATTAAATAAATTCAAATAAATACAAAACTTTGGTAATACTTTTTATTGGTTTAAAACATATTTTAATACAAACTGTAAAATATTTAATATTGGTGGTGTACCTATGCCTGATAAAAAGAACTGAGAATACTTTTACACATGTAACAACCATGAGGACCCCCAAACAGTAATTTTTATAGACTCGTTTTATATTGCAATGATGTTCTGTTGCTAATTTATTAATATTGCTAATTCGATTCTTTAATTTCCCATCTTAACACAGAGGAGAAGCTGTACCTTAAGAAACTCTGATGTAATGGACAAGGGCTCCCTCCCTAGCAAGCAACATAGTTACATAGTATTTGAGGTTGAGAATGGACACATGTCCATCAAGTTCAACTTGTGTGTGTGTGTTGTGCATGCGTGTATATAAGAGTCCCTGTGTGGTCTACTATTTAAGTGTACCTATACCCCTGTATGTTACGGTCTCTTAAGATGGTATCTAATTGATTTTTGAACGAATCGATATTCTTTGCTGAAAATAAGCCCCTACACCATTTGTGGCTAAATCTTTTCTCTACCAATTTTAGGTGGTGGCCTCTAGTCCTTGTTACAGAGTTTTCAGTAAAAAGTTTATTGTGGATGTTACCATCACCACTAAACATTTTGTACAACAAAATAATGTCCCCTCTTAATCTTCTCACTTCCAGCGTTAACAGGTTTAAATTTAGCAACCTTGTCTCATAGCTTTGATCCTCCAGCCCCTTAATTAGCTTATTTGCTCTTCTTTGGACCTTCTCCAGCTCAAGGACACATTTGCTGCAGACTAGTGACCAAAACTGAACTGCATATTCAAGATGAGGCCGAACCAGTGCTCTATAAAGTGGCAAAATGATGGCTTTGTCTCTACAATACATTCCTTTTTTAATACAAGACAGTACTCTGCTCGCTTTGTTTGCCGCCGCCTAGCATTGCATGCTGTTCAATCTGCGGTCAATTATGACCCCCAAATCTTTTTCCATTCCGGACTTCCCTAGTGGAGTACCCATTAATGTGTATTCCACTTGCCTGTTTTTAACCCCAAAGTGCATTACTTTAGATTTTTCGACATTAAACCTCATCTACCATGTAGTTGCCAACTCCCCTATTTTATCCAGTTCCTCCTTTAATGTTACAATGTCTAAGCCCGTGTCTATTACCCTTCCAATTTTAGTATCATCTGCAACCACAGAAACATGGCTATTGACGCCCTCCCCAATATCATTAATAAACAGTTTAAATAGTATTGGGCCTGATGCACAACCCTGGGGCACGCCACTCTCAACCTTAGGCCAATTTGAAAAAGAGTCATTTATCAATACTCTCTGGACACGGTCCTGTAGCCAGTTCTCTATCCATGTACACACCATTTCATCTATGCCCATCAATTTAAGCTTGTGTATTAAGCGTTTATGTGGTACTGTATCAAAAGCTTTTGCAAAATCCAGGTATACCACATCCACCAGCCTCCTTCCATCCAGATCTCTACTCACCTCTTCCTAGGCTAAATTAAAACCAAACTCTAAAGTTTTTGTTTTTTTTACCTTTTTTTGCCCATTGGGGAGATCCAACTTAATTCCCATGACACCAGGACAAGGAACAAAGAGAGTAGTTGTCATTGAGACAGGAAGATGCAGAAAGTTATCATTAGGGATCAGCTTTGCGTTTTTGCATGGACAAAATGTGGTAAACATCCAAACAAGATGGGGACTTGGCTGTGTCTGAAAATTCCTCAGGAAGTTTACATACAGTACAGGTATTATTACTGCTGCTATATGTGGTAGTTTTACTAAGGGCTTCTGGTTAAAAGGAAGACAGCAGTTACTGCAGTGTGCCCGTTACTCATTCATCTAGGGGGGTATCTGATGGTCCCCTTATTTTAAAGGGGGCTTCTAGATTCTGATAAGCCCCACACACAGACCTCCACACCTTCTTGGGGATTGGATTTGGAGGAGAGAAGAATATGAGTCCCTGGCACTCCAAAATCCTTGAGCAATACTTTTTTTGATGCATAATCATAGTGTCACATAATCACAATGTTTTGTGGCCACACAGGGTCTCTCCTGGCAACGTGTCTGTGAAGGTTCTCATTCATCCAGGTCATGGTATATCTGTAAAAAATAAGTGAAGGCAACTGGACTTGCTGTATTTTTCTTGAAGAGAAAGCGGGTCGGATGTCCAGTGAAACATCTTGAAAAATACAGCAAGTCCAGTTGCCTTCACTTATTTTTTACAGATATCTCATGACAAAGATAACTGTAGATAACTGCCACACTTCTTACTGAATGCCCCTTGTGCTGAAAGGTGGGTGTTAGGATCCAGAGCGCCTCCAGGTGGCGCTGGAGCTAGCCCTACAGTTCCAGTGCTCACCTGCTGGTGTCTCCCAGCACTTAGCCATCACCTGGTGCTTCCTGGGAGGGTATTTAAACCCTCCCTGCAGTCACGACGATGGCTCAGTGTTGTTTCCTGAATCCTGTTTTGAACCTTGTTACCTGTGAGTCCTGAATCCTGTTTTGAACCTTGTTAACTGTGAGTCCTGAATCCTGTTTTTCAACCTTGTTACCTGTGAGTCCTGAACCCTGTTTGAAGTCCTGTTTCATGTGTCTTTTTTTTGCTGTCCTGAGCCTTGTTGTTGGTTGTTGCTATTAGTCTAAGGTGTATATTAAACAACCTATACATATCTAACATCCTTGCCTGGTCCGTGTATCATCCATTCTGCCTTGTCCTGTTTGGTCTGCATGTGTGGGTACCTGTGCAGGTGTGGGTCACCTGTGCTGGTATCCCTGTCAGTGGGTGCTGAAGTGACTGCGGATGGCGCCACGCATCACAGTGTACACCAGAAATGTCACCAGCACACCAATGGATGATGTCCAAAATAAAGCGTCATGTATTCACGCATATTGTCACATAAAAAATGCAATTTGTCAGGCTACGCAGGGTCCCCCTCATCAGACTTAACATGACCTAAGCCTGATGAAGGGGACCTGCGTAGCCCCAAAACATTGCATTTTTGATGTGACAATATATGTGAATAAACAACGCTTTATTTTGGACATCATCCATTGGTGTGTTGGTGACATGTCTCCTGACAAAGGGACCCTGTGTGGCCCATACATTTTAAAGGTTCAATATCCCAATTGCTAATCAATAGTGCAATTAAATATTAATAAAGTGTCTCAATAACAGTTCATATACAAGTGCTCTTGAGTACTCCCATTCCACACCAAAGATAATTTGTAAGGCCTTGTAATAAACACGGGACAAATAGCACTTATAACATAGATTTCCCCTGTTAGTCCATTGGTCCATCAACCAAACAGCAAAACTACATATCTTTATTTAGCGTATTAATCCCTATTATGTCACAATCCCATTATGAACACAGATAAATAAATTACTCATAGTGTAAAAATGCTTTTTGAAAACCAAGTGCAGTTACATACATTTGTGCTGCATCCAGCACAAACTAATTAGCTCCCAAATATATATACAGATGAAGCCTTCCAAATTCTGGTCTGTATCATGTATTTAAGCAGCAGTGGTGTCAGCAGCTCCACCCAATTTGTTTCATCATAAATAAACTTCCTCAAGAGCGGTACTTGCTAACCCTCTTATGGTGGCATTTATATTTCCAAACACACCACCTTCCAATTAACACTTGCCCCTACCAATCTAAATCCATCATCCTATCACCAATAATGGGTGTCTCATTTTTAAGTGACCACCCTATTTCAATCCATCTTGAACTCTGATTGGCTCCGATTTCTTTGATTCCTCTCCCGTAATAAACAACCACTTCTTGTCACACCTCCCTTTCCTATTCGATTGGCTCTGATTTTTTTGATTCCATCCCCATTATATACAACCACTCCCTGCCATGCCACCCTCTCAGTCAATCCCATTGTAGATTCCCCCATATCCCAGGCAACTCTTTCCCTTTTTTGCCCTCCAACTGGTTCTAATCCCTTTCATCCCTCTTCCTTACATCATCTTTGTTCCCACCCCTATAAACAATTACTGTCACACCTCCCTCTAAAGTCTGATTGTCTGTGGTTTCCTTTATTCCATCCCCATGGTATACCACCACTTGCTGCCTTACCTCCCTCTCACCCAATTACACAGTAGCTTCCCCCATCTCCCAGGTAAACCTCAAACCTCAACCTCAATCTTCAACTGGTTCTGATCCTTTGTCCCTCCCCCTTCATCATAGTGTCATGCCTTTACTTTGGGCAATAACAAACTAGCTTCCCTTATTACCTAGGCTACCAACCCCCTCTCCTAGATACAAAGTGACACTAAGGCTATTCAGCAGGAGCAGGGCCAATTCCACAACACTTCACCCTCAGCTATAAAGGCATGAGTGGACATCAGTAGTACATTAGAGATGTCACTGCCAGAAAATTAAGAGAAGGGAAGGGAACATGGAGGAATTATTTCATCAGAGCTATGGTTTTATAATATTTGGTGCTGTAAAATCCAACATTTTCTAAAGGAAGGGCATTTTTATAGAGTTTTTATTAATTGCAGGCATTCATTAGATGCGTGTGCAATATTTAACTTAAAAATTCAAGTAAATCCTTACAATACATTTTATATTTATTCATTTTCAATAACACAAAAATAACTGAAAATTTAATCATACTTACCGTAATTTTCTTTTCCTGGTTATACTCCATGGCAGCGCTGACAAATGGGTTTAGATCCAATTACCCCTAGCTGACAGGAACCAAAAGGGTTAAACAAGGCCTAACCCTCTCTATAAAAGCCCCTCCTCCTGAGGTGGACGAAGTGTTCCTCCCAATCTCCGTCCACAACCCTCTGAGCGAATAGGTTGTCCACGTGAGCTCCCCAACCCGATCCTCTTGCGTCGGTCGTAACGGTGACCCACAGGGTGTTCCCTAATGGAAAACTCCTTGCACAGATTTTTGTCTTGAGACCATCATTGTAGGGATACCTTGACCTTGAAGAAAATGGTGATCCCCCTGCCTCTTGTTCCGATACCTGCCCTGTTGGGAAAAAAACAACTCTGCAGGTCGCATATTCCATTGGGCTCACCGAGTAAGGCCTATGGTTGATGACATGGAACCCAACAGGCCCATGAACCACTCGGCTGTGACATGCTTGCTTGTTTGCATTGTGCCCACCTTCTGTTTCATTTGAGAACTCTGTCCTTGGACAGTTGAACCGAGGCTAGATTTGTATTGAATGCCGCTATGAATGGAAAGCACTGCGCCCGTGTGATCTGGGGCCCATAAAACACATAGGGATACATTGTGATGCGTTTTAGTGCAGGAGCGAACTGCTCTGGTCTGGACAGAATCCGGACATCGTGTGAACAAGCCCTCTTTCATGAGTTTCTTTGTGATCATACTCACGGAAAGGAAGATTCATTCCGTCTCTGCCCCGCAAAGTGACAGAACTTCCTCTCGCCCTTTCATGCATCTGACAATGCAAATCGGGAACTGCTTGCTCTTATTCTCTTATGGGAATGGCCAGCTTGCCTCACCCGTTTGGCTACTGCCCGTTGGATAAGGGCTCAACATAAAAGTATATGACTGTCAGAAAAATAAAATGCACTCTTTTTTTTTTTTTTTTACTGCCCTTACCTCGTCTCCACAGACCGGTGTGGTGAGGGGCAATCATCCATGATAGACTGTTCTTTAAGGGATCTCCAGGGGGAATCCAAAGGGGGATACACCAACGGAAAAAATTCTATCTTCAATTCCCTGGAAATGGCTTACAAATTCAAATTTGGATCCGAATCTCTGGTGACGTCACGCACGACGGAACTTCCGCGCATGCGCAGATGCCAGCTGAAGCCGCTACTGCCCATCCTGTCTCGCCCACACATCACAAACAGACAAGACTGCGGGGAGCCGGACGAGGTGAAAAGGACATCATACAGCACAGCAGGTAAGTGAAACCACAACAGTCTTACCCTCCCTGTCTGACAGGCTGCACAGTATATGGAAAATCCGGCTTCCTCTCATGGAAACAAAGTTTGTCCTTCCCCAAGGGGACACCCTTGCACGGGGCCGAGTCTTGGAGACTTCCCAGGGGAGAGAGGCTGAACTCCCCTGAGGCCAATACGAAATCAATCAGTTGGCAAATAAAGAAAAACTTCTCACTAACATACAAACAACCCTGTCCTAGGGGGACAGGAACAAAAAGACTGGGGAAGTCAGCAGGAGGAGGGGCTTTTATAGAGAGGGTTAGGCCTTGTTTAACCCTTTTGGTTCCTGTCAGCTAGGGGTAATTGGATCTAAACCCATTTGTCAGCGCTGCCATGGATATGGCCAGGAAAACATAAATAAATTGCTCTATGAATACATACGTGAATAATTCATATAAGAATTAACACAAAGATAATTGATTAGAATTGATGCTGCAGCTAAGCTCCAGTTTTAAAATTAGTATGCTGCTTGTTTGTGTTAGAGAAAATAAAAAATATGACATGTTCTTTATGGCCAGGCAAATCCTTACATGTCAAACACAGTTTGCACATTAATTGTATTCCATGCTAGGTGCAATCAAACAGAGGTCTACATTGCAGATTTAAAAACACTTCAAGTTCTGTTTAAGGGTGGACTCATTATTCTTTTTAACTAACTTGTTTCGGGCTTTCTTAGGGTTAAAGCAGTAAATGAGACACTCATCAAACATTAACTGCAGGCGTATCTTTTTATTTTATTCACCTGCAATAAATGTTTGGTAAATATCACATTGTTTAAATATGTT
>NW_017307129.1:584155-586178 GCF_000935625.1 Nanorana parkeri
AATAGATTTACAATTATCCTCTGCTAATATGAATGGGTTAAATGATCCGTAGTACATGATATGTAGCCCTGTACCCCCTTTTCCACTTACAGAGCTAGGTTATTTTTCTTTTAAATAAATATTAATGTAATTTTATTGGTATCTATCTACCAGTAGCTGCCTCATTTCCCACCCTCGGCTTATATTCGGGTCAATACTTTTTCCCAGTTTTTTTGGCTAAAATGAGGTACCTCGGCTTATATTCGGGACGGCTTATACTCGAGTATATACGGTATACACTCACAAATAATCTTCACATGGTATCATCTTTGCAATTCAAATCCATTTTGATCATGGGAACATATGCTGAACAATGAAAATCTATTTGGCTAGAGAGGCAGTGGCAGTGATGTCTCCTATCAAAAAATGGAAAGCAGGGGGGGGCGCATGCGTGGCGCGCTGGATGGCTGACGTGCCTTAAGGCTGCTACGCTCCTTGCAGGCGTCTCAGGGGACCGAAAGCTCGGCAATACGTAGCCTTTTGTCAAGCGACACATACCGGCAGTTGCAGTAAAGACTCGTCCTCGCAGCCATGGCGTCCATGTCCTCCAAAAGTAACCTGAGAAGCCAGAATATTAAAGATGTCCTGGCGTGCTCCTCACCCAAAATGGCGCCGACCCCCACCCGTTCCAGCACTGCTAAGAGGGCCTTCTCCCCCTCTCTCCCACACTCAGAGGGAGATGACACATGCAGCAGGGCCAGCTCCCCCTCCCCTACCAGAGAGGTCACAGGGAGCTACTGCAGAAGATAGGTCGTATGCTCCAGAAGGCATTACAAAGTACATCAAAACAAATAACTGACAAAGGAGATCCACGATCTAGACCCTTAGGACAGCTGAACTGGAATCCAGGATGGATGATGTTGCTGTTTTGCTGACTATCCAAAACCGTGAGTTAGACCCCATTAAAGACAAAAATCTGCAATTGATGTCTAAACTGGAAGATCTAGAGAATAGATCGCACCGCTCTAATCTGCGGATCCGCGGCATTCCAGAATCAGTGATTGATCTCCAAGCCTTCATCACAGCCCTGTTCCAGGAGCTGGTACCTTCCATTCCACATGGCAGGCTGGAATTCCAGCGTATCCACCGCACCCTCACACGCCGCACAAAAGATGTCCCACCAAGAGACATCATTGTCAAATTCCAGTACTATCGTACTAAAGAATCCATTCTACAGGAATCCAGAAAAAAATGAAATCTCTCTTTCCAAGATCACACCTACCAAGTGTTTGCTGACCTTGCTCCCTCAACTATCGCCAAATGAAGGGAATTGAAACCGGCCCTCCGACACCTACAGCATCACGGCATTGCTTACAGATGGGGCTTCCCTTTTCATTTGCTTTTCACCCACAAAGGTCGTCAACACCAAGCCACCACACTTGCAGACGCTATGGGCCTGTTAGATGAACTGGGCCTCAAAACAGCGGACTCGCACCCACGCCGACCTTCCCCACAAAAATGCACGCTGGGACTCCAGTGCGTCCCCCTAACCCAAAATAGTCAAACTAGAAAAAAGGCTGGCTGGCAGGTTGATGCTGGGGAATTTTTGTGTTTTGTATTGTTGTAAGCCTTCCCAATGTGCGCCCTGCTATAAAGGCCGGTTATAGATTCATGCATGTACCATTTTTTCTAGTTTGACTATTTTGGATTAGGGGGACGCACTGGAGTCCCAGCGTGCATTTTTGGTTGCTGGGCCTCCAGTGCGTCCCTGCACCTTATTAGGAGGAGTAGGCCACCTCCCAGGTACACCTGCATGTAATTTATCAACTTCATTAATATGCTCACACTTGGAGACTCGGATACATAGAGTTAGGACCACACTTTGCAGAGGTGCCTTGACGCGGCAGTGTGGCTTCTACATATTTTTGGCCAAAAGTTTGTGCAACTAAACCTCTGATTTTAACGCATACTGTTGACAGGGCTACTTGTTTGGTTGCAGGCTGGCTGGCAGGTTGAGGCTGGGGAATTTTTGTGTTTTGTATTG
>NW_017307129.1:586566-634926 GCF_000935625.1 Nanorana parkeri
GGGCTTGGCGCAGGGAGAAACTAGCCGCTAGGAATTGGGTTTGAGCATGTTTCTTTTTTGCCCCTACATATGACATTATATTTCCCCTAAGAACTGCCTTCGCTGCTTCCCAGAAAAGGTTGGGGTTCTCCACGTGATCCTTATTGTTAATCTGGTATTCCTGCCAACCTTGTGTGAGCATGGATCGAAAGGAGGTGTCATTATAAAGATGAGAGGGGAAGCGCCATATGAACGCATCTCCTCTCGGTATGGTTGGACGCATTTGTATGAGGATTGGGGCGTGATCCGAAATTGCTATAGGCAATAGCCTTGCCTCTTCTATCAGTGCATCCACAGTCTCTGATGCTAGAAAGTAGTCTAATCTGGCAAAAGATTTATGTACCCCTGAGAAGTGAGAATATTCCCTCTCTAGAGGGTTGCGAATTCTCCACACGTCAACCATGTTAACTGCCTCCACCATTTGAAACATCGGTGTGGACAGATGGGGAGTAGAACCAGACAACTTATTTGTCTCTCCCGATCTGTCCTCACTTAAAACCATTGTCGAATTGAAATCCCCTCCCATGAGTTTGTGTGGGTTATCATCACGAAGGATCCAGGTAGTGATCTCCTGGAAATATGCAGCTGTCGGAGAGTTGGGAGAATAAACATTGTATATTGAAACAAGTTTATTGTGGATCTTTACCTGAACAAGCAGTTTGCGGCCCTCCGTGTCCTTTTCCGTGTGAACTATATCATAATATAGGGATTTACGAAATAATATGGCCACCCCCCCCTTTCCGACCCACTGCGGGGGAACTCACTACTTCTCCCACCCACAGTTTACGTAAAGGATCCACGTCTGCCTCAGGGAGGTGTGTCTCCTGTAATAAGACTATGTCAGAATTTAATTTTTTGAGGTGACGGAGCACCATCATGCGTTAATTTTATATAGGGTATATTGCCCTGACTGTGTGGGAGCTCTTTCCTCTGCAACCGCTACATCAGGCGCCGGAACCGGAAGCCTCTTTAAAGGTCTTGATTTAATTAAGAGTAAAAGTCAATAGCAACTGAACTTAGATTTTATTAGTTCTTTCGATAAACACCACAAGTGTTACTAGAACAAATGCTTGATTGAAGATGTCTTACGGGGACACATTAAAGCATGAAAGTAGACCCGGTAAATTAATGGGCAGCATGCCGCTGAGTTATAGTCACATTTGGGAAATGGAAACCTCCAATCTGTGTGTAATGAAAAACTCGAGTAAAGTTTACTCACGGCTGCTCGCTCCTTTTAACCGGACGGTCAGTCTCCTGAGACGTGTAGATACTTGGTGTTTTGTTTCCGATTGTACTCGTTGTAGTGTCCAGGTAGTCTAAGTAGTTCTCAAGTGGGTTCCTGCAAGCCACAAATGCTTTTTTAGAGGAGTCCCAGGTTCAACTTGATTTAATCCCGTTTGTCAACATGGATAGTCTCTTTGTCCCGCTGTTTCGAATCAGCCACTACTGGGACATTTAGTGCCTGTCATGCAGGTAGTGTAGTGTATCAGCTAAGCATCCTGCAACGGATGACGCGTTTCGCCCCTCCTTCGTTTCTCAGGGCTTCGTCAGATCCTGATGGGTAATTAGTTCATGAGGTTTTTATCCATTTTCTCATGTGTTTACTATTAACCCATTTGGTGTCATGAATGATTGAGCACGAAAACTTTTGTCACATTATACATTTGCATGTTTGCTTTTTGGACATTTGTCAAACAGCAGGCAGTTGAGGGATAAGAACAAACAAGATCATGCTGAGTAATTATTTACATTTTATCATCTGTACTGCTTCAAAATTGCAGATATTATTGAATCCTGTTCAAGATAGTGTTTGTTCTATCGGATGGTTTAGTTAAGTTACTGGGTGGCTTCTTTCCTTATATCTTGTACACTAGGTGTTGAAATTGTCAAATATATTTTATAGAGACTGGCATGGTCCCAGATGGATATTACTCATGAAGGATTACATCTAAATCCTCTCAAATGAATTACTAGCAAGCGTTACGTTTAAGTTGAATGATTGGATATTCAATATTTTTATTATTTTTATTTTATTTTATTTTAATAGAAATAGCTGGGTCCTTAAATTGACTTGCATATAGAAATGAGGAGAGGAATCCTTGTAGTGTTTTTGGAGGCCGCAGGGATATAGGCTAGAGGAATACCTGCAGATTGCACTCATTATTCAGTCCATGTGGTATCATGGTCTTTAACTTGAAGATCCACATTTTTTCTTTTTGTAATAGGATCTTATTAAAGTCTCCTCTGCGTGCCGATAGTTTGAGTGCATATATTCCCCTAACCTGTATCCCTGTGGTCCTCCCTGCGTGATACTTCAAGAAATGTTGTGCCAGGGGGCTATCATTATCCTGGTTTCTTATATCCCTAAGATGTTCCCCAATTCTTGTTTTTAGTTCACGTTTCGTTTTTCCAATATAGGATTTTTTGCAGGGGCACTTCAATTCATAGATAACACGTGTTGTATTACAGTTAATAAAATGTTGTATATTAAAGTTAGAGGTGCCCATTGAATCTGTAAATTGTTTGGATTTATGGACAAACGGGCATATGTGGCAGTGCCCACACGCAAACATTCCTTTCGGTCTGGTTGATTTAGACAGCCAGGTATCATGGGGAGTGGGAGTGAATTCCGAGGATACCAATTGGTCCCTCAGATTGCGAGCTCGTCTGGCAGTCACCAGGGGATAGGGGCCCACTATCTCAGCCAGGGTGGGGCACAGTTGGAGGATGTGCCAGTGTTTACTCAGTGTTCGTTTGAGGGTATACCAACCAGAACCATATTGTGTGATCATACAGGCCCTTTTATCTTGTGTATCTTTTTGGGTTTCTTTATTAATACATTTAAGAAGTTATTCTCTATCCCTTTTATTGGCTATAGCTAAGCTCCTTCTTAAAGTTCTATGCGGGTAGCCACGTTCCCTGAAACGGTCATACATTGCCTTTGACTCTATTTTAAAGTCTTCATTAGAGGTACAGTTCATTTTTAAACGTAGGAACTGGCCCGTGGGTATGGCTTGTTTCAGGGAGGATGGATGGTGGCTATCCGCATGGAGCACCGTATTAGCCGATGTGGGCTTGCGGTAGGTGTTGGTTATCAATTTACCCCCTTCTGCTCGGATCTTAAGGTCCAGGAATGAGATTTCTCGAGTATCAATGGTGAACGTTAAATGGATGTTTCTGTCGTTCTTATTTAGGTCCTCTATGAATTCTAATAATTGGCTACTGGAACCTGACCATATTAGTAGTATATCATCTATGAAACGATACCAAAACTTGGTGAATGGTTTAAATAGATGATGTGAGTAAACACATTCCTCTTTCCACATGCCTAGATGGATGCATGCGTATGCAGGAGCCCATGGGGCTCCCATAGAGGTGCCTCTAATTTGTTTATAGTTGGTGCCGGCAAATTGAAAGTCATTATTATTTAGAGCAAAGTCTAAGAGTTCTAGAATAAACTCATTTTGAAAGGCCATGTCAGGAAAAAGGGAATCCAGGTAGTATTTAACTTCTGTTAATCCCCAACTATGTGGTATAGATGTGTACAGGGATTCCACATCCAGACCCACGAGTAGATAATCTTCTTCCATTTTAACATTGGCTATTTTATTTATGGTGTCTACCGAGTCCCTTAGATAGGACGGGAGATTTAACATGATGTCTTTAAGGAGGGTATCTAGGTACTTCCCTACATTTTCCATTGGTCCACCCACGGCTGACACTATTGGTCTGCCTGGGGGTTTGGAATTGTGCTTATGTACTTTTGGTATTATATAAAAAGTTGGAATGTTATAGCTAGTTACTTTAGTAAAGTTAAACTCCTTATTAGTAAGTATTCCCTCTTGTTTCGCTAAGTTAAGCTTATAATTTAGTTCAATAACCACCTTCTTGAAGGGTGACTCTCTTATTTTTGTGTATGTGGTTTGATCATTAAGGAGGCGATTTGCCTCTTCCAGGTACATTTCTTCCGTTAGGAGTACCACATTTCCTCCTTTATCACTCATTTTTATAATTAACTCGGGTATACTTTTTAGTTCTTTTAAATCTCTCCTTTCATTTTTATTGAGATTATCTTGCCCTTTTATTGTCCAGTTGGTAGCCCTAAGGTCTGCTTCTACAAGATCCCTAAACATACTGATTAATCGGTTGTTATTAAGATTGGGCATTGTCTTAGACTTGCTCCTTAAATGTGGGGTCCTATTGATAGGACCTTTTATTATCACATTCTTCTTCGTTTAGGTTTTCCTCTAATAATTCCTGCAAATCTTTTAGTGCTTGAGTATCAATTGAGTCCACACCATCATCTGTCGACTGCCAAGAAGGGTCCCTATTCCTTGAGTATAGTAATTTGAAATAAACTTTTCTGAGGAATAGATTTAGATCCTTATAAATAGTAAATTCATCCATACCCTCAGTCGGGGCAAAGGAGAGACCCCTCTGCAGTAGAGAGATGTGGTGGGTACTCAATTGAATACTTGTTAGATTAATGATATTATTTGTTTCCGTTTTGGTATTGGGCCTGTTTACTGATGAATCTAGTTTCTCCGGTTTCTCAGCCGCGATATGATCTTCTGTTGTTGTGACTGGTCTGGTCCTTTTATATTTTCTCTTTCTTGCTCTCTTATTGGTTCTCTTCCTCGCTGTCCCTGTGTGGAGTAAACTTCCGTTTCTCCTAAAAAATTAACTGACTTTTTTGTTAAATGCAACAGAACAAAAAACCATAAGCGCACAACTGATACTTGGTCACTGAAAAATCACGGGCTATGAATTGTGGTGTGCAGGCTCTCACTGACAGGGAGAGGACCCTGCAAATTCAAATGGTAAACAGAAACAAACAAAAGAGAGCGCTACTACCTGATATTGAATGGCATCTATTCATGAAGGAAAGAACAAATGTGTGTAACTTACAGTTTGGAAGTCTGCAAATGTGTCAAGGATGGTGAACCAATAACCGGTGTACTGAGGAAGTCCAAAGCCGAATGCTGCAGCAGTGGATAGATGAGGGGGCGCTGTGAAGTTTCTTAGCGGCACGCGTGCACGGCTGGCCAGGCCGGGCCACGGCGGCTAAGGGGGGTAGGACCGCGGCGGTTGTGGAACCGGGACCGCGAGCAACTGTGTTTGGTGCGTGTATAGTGGAGTCAGATCAGTGGGCAAAGTACCGACAGGGCGTCTGAGTGGGTGGACGCTGTGCACAGCCAGGCTCTCTATGTTGTGATGACTACGCGTTTCGAGGCACAACCTCTTTGTCAAGTCTTAGGGCAAAGATCTTTCTAAGAAACTTCACAGCGCCCCCTCATCTATCCACTGCTGCAGCATTCGGCTTTGGACTTCCTCAGTACACCGGTTATTGGTTCACCATCCTTGACACATTTGCAGACTTCCAAACTGTAAGTTACACACATTTGTTC
Organism: Nanorana parkeri; assembly: GCF_000935625.1. Classification (NCBI taxonomy): domain Eukaryota; kingdom Metazoa; phylum Chordata; class Amphibia; order Anura; family Dicroglossidae; genus Nanorana; species Nanorana parkeri. The sequence goes on from NW_017307129.1 coordinate 592,014, forward strand.
TTTCCTTCATGAATAGATGCCATTCAATATCAGGTAGTAGCGCTCTCTTTTGTTTGTTTCTGTTGACTTTTTTGTTAGTGACTCCCCCTCGCTATCACTGGTGGAATGTTCCCTTGACCACCTATTTCTGTTAATGGGGCGTCTTTTTTTTTTTTTTGGATGTGCTTCTACTTCTATTTATTGTGAGCTCAAAGATGTTATCTTTTTCCCAATCATCAGAATCCCTAAAGAATTTGGATTGTTTAATTTTTCTTAACATTTGTTGTGCCTTCTCTACATCTTTTTTAAGGATGTAATTTTGTTTATGGAAATTATCCAGTTCTTTAAATGGTTCTAAGTCTTGCTGGCTTTTATCTATGTGTATTTGTAGTTCCTCCATTTGAATTTTTTCCTCCTCTACTATTCATTTTATCAATTCAAGTCCATGTGATATGCACTGCTGTTTCCATTTCAAAAGGAAGCGTTCATTTTGTAAATGTTCAGCAGGAATGGTCTTTTCCCTCAGACCCCTTGGGATCATGCCCGCATTTAGATAAGATTCTAAGGACATTATATCCCATTTCCTGTTAAGGTGTTTGATTACTAAGTTTTTATGCTGCCGGAATTTTATAAAGATGTCATCATCATGTGGAACTGAACCACTATATCTAAATGCTTGTTTAATCTCTATCTATATTTTCAGTATATAAGCCATGGTTTGAGTAGATGATTACTCCATATAACTATGTGGTTGATCTCCTTATTCCCCCCTCCCTTGATAATGGGGACGTGGTTTTTCAACGGAGCAGTCGGTGGGGAATGAACAATGAATGTCTACAGTTTCTAGGGAATTACTGGTCTCTATAGGTACAGAAAGAGTGAATTGTCACTCAAGGTCATTGCATAGAAAAAGAAAAGAGTGTACCCAGAGATCCACACCCCAAGTTAGTTTTGAGTTATTTAACTCTTCTTTATAACTCTCACTTGCAAAGCAAAACGAACAACCCCCTGCTGCTATCCTAGTGCAAGGAAAAAGCAATTTGTTCAACCAAGGGAGGTTTTTGAACAGAGTGCAGCTAAATAAGGGGGAGTCGGAGAGTTAAATAGCAATATATAGCTTATTTAGCTGCACTCTGTTCAAAAACCTCCCTTGGTTGAACAAATTGCTTTTTCCAGGCAGTCACTGTGCCCCTCCATTAGTCCTAATTCCGGATATAGATCCGGTTAGGGACTTTACTTCTGCCCTGCAGAGTGGTCCCCACCTAGAGGGGGGACCTGATGTAATGGTCAGAAACTTATGTTTAAATAGTTGTTTACTAACTTGTTGTCTTTGTTCTTGTCTCCCCTTTCTCCCTCGCCCTCTCTCCATTCCCTGTCGTGATGCCCGATACCTGCACGTCAGTCAGTATGTACCTTCCATTGCACCTTTCCACCCACCATGTACATGCCTTCACACATTAAATTACTATCATTAATCGTCAAAGGCCTTAACTCCCCACGTAAAAGACGAATTGCATTCCGCCAGTTCCATTCCTCTAAATTTGACATTATCTGTCTAGAAGAATCGCACTTTTCCCGCACCTCTCACCCGCAACATTTTATTTCCCAATACTCACAGGTATACATGGCCAACGATCAGACTAAACAGTGGTTGAGTCCTGATAGGGTTTAAGAACTCAACGCAATTTAAATGCACCAAAGAGATCCCTGACCCTTCCGGCCGGTATCTCATTCTAATTGGTACATTGTGCGACCGTGATGTAACCATAGTAACCTATTACGCACCTAACTCAAAACAACTCCCCTTTCTCAAACATCTCCTATCCACTGTTGGTTCAAAACAAGGCACCCTTCTAATCTGTGGAGACTCCAATATAACAGTTTACCCTAGCCTAGATAAATTGACAACGAACAATCCCCCCAATGACAGCTCTAAAGCCTTCCGTACACTTCTCTCTCAGTATTCCCTGATAGATTGCTGGAGGGAGATGCATCCCTCCTCCAGAGAATACACTTTCTATTCGAACCCGCATGATTTGTTCTCCAGGATCGATCACATCTTTGTATCGCACCCTACTCTCCCTTCAGTGGTCGAATCAAACATCATCCCATTCTCTTGGACAGATCATCAGGGGGTGACCCTTTTAATGTCCTCCCTGTGGTCTGAACATACTGACCGATCCTGGACAATGAATGATTTCCTTCTCACAGATATTACCACCCAAATGGCTATAAAAGACGCTTTACAAGAATACATCCTCCATAACAATACCCCAGACATCTCCCCCACTACACTCTGGAAAGCACATAAACCAGTGCTGCGGGGCACATGTATCCGTATAACATCTACCCTTAAAAAGAAAAAATTAGCTCTCCTACATGACCTGGAAGTGAAATTTAATGACTCATCTAAAGCCTTCAATTTACGCCCATCACCCCTCAACAAATCATTAGTAGAAAGGACTAGACGTGACCTTAATTTACTGTTAGCCAGCTTTGCCAACAAAAGCCTCCGCAGGACACAACATAAATTTTATCTCCAAAGTAATAAACAAACCGCTCTCTTAGCAAGAAGATTACGCAAAATTGACCTACAACAAAGACCCCTCCGCCTGCGTATCTCTGACAATTCTATGTCTAGCAATCCCCACAAAATTGTTCAAGAATTCTCTAAACACCTGTCAAAACTTTACAACTAAACTACCCCTTTTGACCCTGAAGCGGCTTCTAACCTGTTCTCTGCTGTAAACATGCCTGTCATGCCCGAGTCAGCTAGTATAGCTCTAGATGCCCCTGTCACCAACCTAGAAGTACTTAAGGCTATAAAAACATTAACATTCAATAAGAGGCCTGGCCCAGACGGCTTCATGGCCTCATAGTACAAGAAATTTTCCGAAATCCTAGTTCCTTTGCTGATGGCCACTTTTAATGAGGTCTGTGATGGGGCGAAATTCAGAGCAGAGTCTCTCTCAGCCACCATTTGCATGATTCCAAAACCTGATACAGATGGTGCCCACTGTGCCAACTACAGACCAATCTCACTTTTTTTTGAATATCATTTTTATTGACAAAGCAGAGAAAGTCACGGGTCCAGACACGTCATACAAATGTCAAACAGTTATACAACATTATATAGCATAAAATAAACAAGTTAGACAAATATCAACAAGTATCATCCAACCAGAAACCATCACAATCGGATTCTCAGGAGTGGTACCAACCCCCCTATGGTGATTATGGGTAAAATATATATCACAGGTATGGTATACAGTAGAATATATTGGAATCGGGTACCAAGAGAGAGCACACCACCAAGTGTGTACAGGTTGAGTACATCACAAGGTCTTAAAGAACATCTAAGGCTCCTAAGGATCCTGCCACCTTAGACCCAAGATACCACTCTGTATATTGGAACAATAACATCAACTCTTTCAGCTGTTCAGGGGGTAGCTCATTCCAATCTCACTTTTAAATTTAGAAGTTAAACTGTTAGCCAAAATATTAGCGACAAGACTAAACTCAATTATTCCCTACCTTATCCATAAAGATCAGATCGGCTTTTATCCCCCAACGTCAATCGGGGGACAATGTCTGCAGAGCTTGTCTCCTAATAGAAAAAGCTAAACAACGACGCATTCCATTTATGCTTCTAGCTTTGGACATGCAAAAGGCGTTTGACTCCCTCTCATGGCAATACTTGTTCTATGCACTCAACAAGTGGGGCTTTGGGACGAGATTCTGCACCTGGATTGCCGCTCTATATTCCAACCCCACAGCATCGGTGAGATACGCAGGGCATAGATCAAATCACTTTCCCATTCTACAAGGCACCAGACAGGGCTGCCCCCTGTCCCCCATATTATTCGCATTGGCCATCGAGCCCCTAGCACAATTGATTAGGGACCACCAAGACATAACGGACATCTCGTTAGCGGGACACCATAATAAATGATGTCTTTTTGCAGATGATATTTTACTTTTTCGTTCTAATCCCCTTATCTCCTTCCCTAACTCATTGCAATCTGTTGGACTCATTTAGCAGTCTCTCGGATTTACACCTAAACCCAGCGAAATCAAAAGCCCTTAATATCACACTGTCACAACAATTGGTAAACCAGTTAAAGTCAAATTACCCTTTCCAATGGGAACCCTCGTCTCTGAAATATCTGGGCGTTCAACTGACCCCCTCTCACTCCTCCTTATACTCAGCTAACTATCTCTCATTATTCACAAAACTAAGGAATCGCCTAAAAATCTGGCATAATTACCCCCTCTCGTGGCTAGGCAGGATTGCGGCGGTCAAAATAACCGTGCTTCCAAAACTCCTATACCCATTTTGAGTCCTCCCTGCTCTGATACCATCTCATCAGCTTAGTGCTTTACAAAGACAGTTGTTTAAATGTATATGGTCCCATAAAAAACCTAGAATCCCGCAGTCGACTATGTACCAAACTAGACACACTGGGGGGTTAGGTGTACCAAACATCCAAAAATATTACAACGCAGCCAAACTGGCAACGGTAACCAAATATCACGCCACTGATGAAGTACCTCTTTGGGTGTCGATTGAAGCTTTAGACTGTGACCCATACACAATTGACAACCTTTTATGGATGTCCCCTAAAGATAGGACCGCCATCACTAACACCATTACTCGCCACTCTCTCCGGATATGGGACGCATCTAAATACTCTAGTGGCTTTCTCTCTCCTCACTTACCCATGCTTTCCTTCTTTAACCATCCTGCCTTCACTCCAGCATTCGACTCTCTCCAGCCGCATTCCATAAATGGAGGGAAAAGGGAATCACACGTCTCCATTTCGTATTTGGTGACAAAAACATTATGCCTTTTCCAGAACTAAAAACTAAATACTCACTCCCATCTTCCGAAATCTTTAGATACCTTCAAGTCAAGAGCTTCATACACGCTAAGGCTAAACTGAGCGGCAATCTCCTTTCTCTATCCCCAATTGAAAGGTTTTGTAAACGTGATCCACACTCTCCTGGCATCATCTCAACGCTGTTCATAACATCCTTACAACCGACCCCTTTACCACAACACCCATATATGGACCGCTGGCAGAAAGACCTAGGCCACGAATTATCGGATGACACCTGGTCCCAGGTGTGGGCTTCCACCAACTCCTGCTCCACGAGCGCTAGAGCAGTGCTCCCCAACCTTTTTATCTCCGCGGACCGGTCAACGTTTGATAATTTTACCGCGGCCCGCTGAGGGGGGGACGTTGATTGTTTATATTTTAGATTGGAATCACCTGTCCCGATAAATCCATATTTCAAGTAGGACTCATGGTATTGTCTGTTTAAAAGTTACATGTTTCTTTGATGTTGAAGGCCCTTCTTCTGTCTCTTCACTGGGCCTTTTCTTTTCCCCAAGGAAACTTTATAACGACGTCTGTTTCATACTCATTTTTGCTAATTTGTGGGTTAAATTTGAGCAAACACAATATACACGTACACCAAGCACTGTTAAACATGAGAAAGTACCGGTGAACAGAGAGAAGAGCGATACACACCTTCTCTTTACCAAAGCTACAACGCCACTGCCGCTTGCAGCCGCTCAGCTCCAGACGTCACCTAAAACCGCCCCGATATCACGATATTTTGCGCATGCGCGGTATTGGTGCGGCTTTAGGTGACTTCTCTCAGCTCCCGGTTAACCTCTCGTCCTGGAAAGTCGGACAAACCCGAGATAAATACACCACAGTAAATAAAATGGAAATTATTTAATGTTCCTTGGGTGGCTCGGTACCATTTGATCCACGGACCGGCCCTGGGGTTGGGGACCACTGCGCTAGAGTACTCGAAACAAATTACAAAGTAATCCTGCGTTGGTATACAACCCCATCTCAGGCTCAGTATTTTCTGCTAGACTGTGATGGCTCGTGCTTCCGGGGTTGCTCTGACAGTAGCACATATATCCATGTGTGGTGGACATGCCCCATTGTTTACACATTTTGGACCAAAATTTTCAGAATGATCTCCACTCTCATGGGGGTCCATGTCCCACCTGTCCCCCAAACAGCATTACTCAATGTCAGACTCACAAATATCTCCCACCACCAATTCAAGTTACTACTACAGGTCCTCTCTGCAGCTAAACACACCATAGCTAGCTCATGGATTACCAATAAAATTTCCTTTCAAGCCTCCAAAAATAGAATCCACTGGATTTTCTCAAACAAAAAACTCTCTGCACACCTAAATGACCAAATGCCAAAATTCGAGAAGATATGGGAACCCTGGGTGAAACACTTCCTCCCACCGACTTTTGATGCCCGATTACTGACTCTTTAACGCCCTTTAACACTCCTTAAAAACACTTATTCTCTAGCTTACTGCCGACTGGACCACCTGTTGGATCGCGCACCACGACTCCCTTTGTTTCCCCCCCTTCCTAAACTCACCTTTTCTCCATATAGTTCAGGTGATCGCAATAGATTACCATATTTGATGAGCATATTGCCTGTTATGATCATTATCTATGTATGAACCGTTATCCATGCATGCACACTATGTTTGAGTGCATGCACTAAATGCTTTGTACTTGTGAAAAATAAAAATAAAAATCTTTTGAAACTAAAAAAAAAAGAAATGGAAAGCAAAAATCACCAGCACTCAGTAAATATCTTTGATGTCCATTTAATCAGACCAATCGTCAATTGTCATGTACAAAATAGCTATTTTGTACATGACAATTGATGATTGGTCCGATTAAATGGACATCAAAGATATTTACTGAGTGCTGGTGATTTCTGCTTTCCACTGTTTGTTGCACGGTGCCATCCGTGATTGTCACTGCGAGCACCACTACAAGTACTTGGGCTGGGAGCGCTGTGAGGAGTGCAGAGGGACTTACTATTGTCTACGTTCTTATCAAAAAATGACATTTGTGTATATGTGAGTGGTCTCTAATAGACTTACAGTATAACGCTTTCATTGGCCCTTGTCAAATTTGACATAATATTTTATATATTAGTATGTTTTGATATCCTCATGAGTCTGAGAGTGGTCTCTAGCATTATTTAGAATGAAAAGCTAATGTTTCACCCTTTTCTCTACTATTTGTCTAGGAGTGGTCACTCAACCTCACCTTATTTGGAGGGCTCTGTGTACACAAGTCAGACACTTTAAAATGTGGTCCATTGTTTAAAAACTGGAAATATTATACTATATTAACTACTTATATTTTCTGCAGTTTAAAGACAGCAATCTATATGCATCCATGTGCTCAGGACTCCTATGTGAAGCAGAAGAGACATTAGATAGATAGGTTTTACCGTGATATCAACATCTCTTTTGGGACCAGGGCTGACAGTGCACTACAAGATCCCACGGAAGGACGGAGTGAAGATTATCCCCTTTCGGCTACTACGGTGAAGGAGATAGCTGATTCCTCTCTGACATCTGGTGAGTGTAAGCCCTACGGGGACCCATCTCTTCTCCGATACATCACCCCCCAGGATACGACCATTTTGGACTCATTCATCCGAGGCTTTGTCTTTTTAAGATTGAAATACCTCTGGACATTACTTAACTTTTCAAGGACTGACTGTCCATTTGTTTTAAAGTTTAGAATACGTTCACGATATATCACTGCACATTTACTAGTGTACCATAGATGATGACAGGTGCAGGTATGTGTATACTATCACATAGATAAAATCACGAACACACGGTTTAGTATGTAAACATATTTATTTAAGATTCACATATATGTATATCTATTTATATATTTTTATCAACTTACATAGACATTCTATCTATTGCTGATATATTTTTTATTTTTTGTTCGTTCTATTTACACATTATTTCATATTAATTGCTTTATCGTTCACAAAAGGATGGTCACTTTGTTTATTTAGAGATATATATTTATTTATTTATATTTCATGCACATTCTTATACTATTTACAATATATTTCATTATTGTTGGTTTTTCACCATACACCAGGAGACCCAGAGCGCTTACTGTGAGGTTCATTCTGCCTTAGTTCCAGCAGCTTGTGGTTACCCCTGATTTTCTGTAAATGTTCCTCTTTTTTGGTCTGTTCCATAGCGCAGAACACTCAATCTTCCATTAGATAGATAGATAGATAGATAGATAGATAGATAGATAGATAGATAGATAGATAGATAGATAGATAGATAGATAATCCTAATTAAACAATATAAATGTTAAAAAGAAAAAAACACAAAGAAAAGTAAAAGTGTGATTGTAAAGAATATAGGTTTAATGATCTGCATCTTATCATAATAACATGATGCTGGATCATTAATTTTATCGCCTTTTGCACAAAGTAGTTATATTTTGAAACCGTGCAAAATATTTCCCATCTTATTACACTAGCTAAGAACATAAAGTAATTTTAAGTCTGATGAGATTTAATGCCCTTGGTTGGCCAAAGAATCAAAATGTATAAAAAAGTTCAAAGCAGAACATTATTTTATGAAATATCAGAATAATGCAGCTTCTGCAGATTTATACTTTTTATATATAAGCGTATGGCAAAAATAAGGTATTGTTGTTTAACAGAAAGTTACCATATATAACAGGAAAAAAATAGTTTGTAGAAGCTATACAATAAAGACTAGCTTCAGACAAAATCTTTCACTTCATGTTTTCGGTAGGATGGCAAAGGGTTAATACCTCTACCAGATTTTCTGCTGTCTTTGACCCTGCTGAGGAAATGGTCCAATATTAAAGTTACTATGACCACCGAAGAAATGAAGAGAACACTTAAATAGGGACAGACAGCAGCAAAAAGGTACTGAGGTTTTACCCTCCCTCTGAGGTTATACAATTTCTGTCCTGAGCAGAGGAAGTGGGAGAAATTCTCTTCAATGAGAACACAGACAATAGTTGAAATTGGACAGGGGTTCTAACCATTTCCCATAGAATGCCCATCAAAAGTAAGCACATACCTAGCCTTAATAAAAAATATTTAATCAACTGCCTCTACAGTAAACATTCTTGGTCAAGATCTAATGGGAATTCAAATGCCTTTTATAAAAGTATACTTTTATAAAAGTATAAAAGTATACAATCAAATTCCTAGACTTTGTATTGATAACTAATTACTCTGGTTAATTTTTTTCTACCAACCCAGGGTCAGGCCACATTCTTGTCTACTGTATTGAAGCACTTTGCTTGCTTATTTTTGGGGAATAACATTGAAATGGACCTGGACTGGGTTCTTTCACACAGAGAGTATTTATGTATAGCTAGTATGACTGACATGTAGATAACAATGAAACCTAATTCTGAGGGTTACATTTATACGCATAATACCTTAGATTTTACTCCTGGGGCATAATTGGGCAACATACTCTGGTATGACAATGCACCTGTATCTATGGGAGCCTGGAGTTTGAAAGACAAATAATTACAATTTGAGATTTACAGAAAGGCATAATATGAGATGCTATACCTTTTTTTTCTCCAAGTGACGAGTGAATGTGCATGGGTATGATTGGCAGGAGCTTTGTTGAAATATCCCCTAGTGGGTAAGGCTAGTCAGGGTGAAGCACTGGAAACTAACTCACAGTTAGCATCATCATACACCATTTTTAACATTTCCTGCCTCCACTATCTTCACAGCACCACTGCCTAGGTTTGCAAGTAGGACAGCCCTTCTACTATGAGTGACCGCAGCTCACAATCCCTAATGGTTCTGGGGATATCATTCCCAGTATCCCCAAATGGAACTGATATCTGGAACCTAGGACCCTTACTGTTATAGAATCTCTATCTGTGTAGTATATTTCAGCTTGCTGAGACCCCCAAGTCCACTAGGGATTCCTAGTTTTTTGTGCCCAGTTGATGGATCATTCTGTCTATTAGGGTTTTAAGCACACTCTGGAGACATCCTTGGGAGAGTCTGTCCCTGACACCCCTGTGACAGTAATCTAGACAAGGTCTTTAGCCTCTGTTTGTCATTTCTGATTCAGAATCAAACTGTCAGGAAAGGCTGACTTGGATTTATAAGGGGCTATTTTAAAGCTTTTTGATGCAGTGCATATCATGCCTCCACTGCTGTTTGTAAGTCCAAGGATTATGGATCAGTTAGAGCAGATGTCTGTAGGCTTGTGCTTTATCTGTGATAATTTATTAGTAAGATCTGAACTTGTGAAAGCACAGAACTTAAGCCTGTACAAATATGCAGGGCATGCTGGCTATGCGTGTAGGACGCTGATGCCCAAGGAACAGCCAATTAATCTTCCCTTTAAGGGATGTCATAACTTTAGACCTGGTTTTGACTCTGTCATTAGCAAGGTCTCAGATTGCCACAGTCTAGTTCTACCAGAGCACAGAATATCTGTGAAAAAAAGATCAGAGGATCTCTTCTAACTTAGCAATGCATTCTCACAGATTCTGCTTAGATCTAGATTCCCCTACATAGGTCTAGAAGCCAGAGATTTGCTAACTCTTCTTGCAAGCCTACGGCATGAAGGTGCCTTCCCACTTCTACAAGCAGGGGAACTGTTTAAACAACTGGATGGGTCCCTGGGTATTGGGCCTCCTTGGTTTGGTTGCTCATTATACTTATTTTAGCTCACAAGGTAATTATTTGAAGGTGGCTATGCCTTTACAAAGGCCTCCCCTGGTTCCCTTCACTTTTGGATCCCATGTTCCTGTGTTAGCAGGAACTTACCCTTGGAAGTTATTTCCTACAAGGGTATTCCCTCTCCTCCTCATGGAAATGATGCATTCTTGGATAATGCTAATTCTCAGTTTCCCTCTCCCTAGAGGGATGTTCTGAGTTATGGAATTAGTTAGGACTCGTTTTCACTGATGCCTTCCCTAGCTGGGTCATTGTCCATTGTTCCTTAAGAGCACTTGTAGTTGTTGACAGTACTGAACTTTTAGCTCATCAGAGTGCCTTTTCTTGGCATCCCTTTGTGGGACACTTAGGCGACCTTCCTTTAAAGAGTCATTTTTTTTCTGGACTTTTTCTGGACTAGCCAGAATTCTCTTAAAGGGCCTAATGCCTACACATCTTTATCAGTTGGAACCTTAATGATGTCCAGCTTAGATCTTTGCAGAAGCACTCTGATCCCTATGGGTTAGTGAAATCTTCGCTAATGGTGATGGTACTCCACCCTCCTTCCCATTTAGGGCTAGTGGGATACTGGGGGCTTGTACTTTTTAAACCACCTTGTTTGTCCTTGTAGATCTTCAGTCTGTCTTAGTTCCCTGTTCCCTGATGTGCAGGCAGTTCCTATGGATCTAATGGTCCCTGATATGCACCATCAGTGTTTTAGGGGCTACAGGGTGGCTCCTTCCCCTTTCTTGGAGCAGTTCAGTGCCTGCTTCTTTGGGGGTTCTGTTGTGAGTGGGTCCCTTGGCTTGGACTCCCTTACCTTTACCCTTCCCTTACCCTTAGAGGAATAATGTTTGGCTTTTAGGCCCCTCTATCTTGTAGTTTACATTCTGGGAATTAAGATTTGCTCATATGGTGTAAAACTACTGCTGGAGTGTTTGGTGTTCCCTTCGATTGGCAGCCCTGCTGCAGATACTCCCTTATGGGACATGGCACATATCTCAGTGGTCTTCATGGATTTGGATTATTTAGAGTCAGGCACTTCTATTGTGTTTAGTCACAACCTTTATGAGAAGTTCCTCATAATTCCTTCCCTGCTTCTGTCTTTAATCATGTGATCATTTTTATCTCTCTGACCATAGCTCCTCCCCCTCATTCCACAGCTGTGAGCACTTTACTGGATTGTTGTGGATCAAATGACTATTCCCATATCCTGTATATGATTGATAGGCATTGCAGGGGGAGGTTTCTCTGTCAGGTTCTGGTGACACCTCGAGATGTTCTTCTGGGAAACTCTTCTCATCCTAATGTTTTCTGGTGTAGTTATATTACTCCGCCTGTCAGCGGCTGCTTTTCTCACAGTTTCTGCTGCAGTGTCCAGTCCAAACCTGAGCTCATCCCTATTTCCTACCCCTCAGCTGAACTGCTTTTGGGCATCCCAAAGGTTGAAAAATGACTATGTCCCTTCCTCCCTCAATGGGTAATAAAGAAAATATGATTGTTTTGTACTTACCACAAAATGTATTCTTGGAATCCATTAAAGGACACAAGTTCTTCCCCTCTATGTTTATTAGCCTTATGTACAGCTTGTTCAGAAAACTGAGGCATGGCAATTAGAGGTGGGGTTATATGGGGGTGCCCTTTAATGTTTTTTTTCTGTTTTCCAGTGTCTGAATCTCTTTGGAGGCAGCAAATAACCGAGATATCTATGAAATACTATATTCATGTGTCCCTTAATGAGCTCCACAAAAGGATTTTAGGTTAAGTACAAAAATCTTATTTTTCTTGCAACACAAAGGATAGGACAAGGAAACACTATGGTATTGTCAAAACCAGAATATGTAAGAGGATATGATTTGCCTTATTTTCTTTGTTTATTATTCCTAGACTTCCACTCAACTTATTTGAACTCTGTCTTAGAGATTCAATAATACTAGCAACACCAAATCAATGTTGCATTATGAGCTGGTATATTCCCTACACACTTACTGGCAGGCTAATCTGTCATTAGACAGGCAGGTGTAACAGACACATACACAATATATTTTACAGTAACCATGAAGAATAGGTAAACCCATCCTGTAAATGATTACACACTATTTCTGAATATAGAGAATGTGTTAGTTATTGCAATATTTCTTTAGTAATTGTAAAATAATATTTCTGTCATGTTCATTATATATCATATCAAAATGATCATATCACTTTTCATTAGTCTTGTTTTTTTATTTAGTCCTATATATTGTATAGATTTAACATTAATTTATTTTACAGCTTAATTTTTAAAAAGGTATTAGTATAATTGGACAGTAATTTAATTGTATAAAAAAAATCATGTGGTGTCCATCATAGAACCCCCCTTCCCTAATGCATGTAAAAAAAAAACAAAAAAAAGCATATGCAGCCAAACTTCATCCCACTTATGTGAAAAAAAATCCTATATCTAACAAAACCTTATCCCAGATCTGAAGAAACGTAATTCAAAATGTGACAACACCTTAACCTACATCTGATAAAACATCGCCCTACATCGGGCAACACCATGCAAAATCTTATCTTGTTTCTTCACCTTCATCTACCAAAATTTTATATCACAGCATAAAAAAAAACTCACCCAACCTCAAAAACCTTATCCTCACTGTCAAACCCTTATCCAATCAGGACCATTTCTATAGAGTACAGCTCTTAGATCCCTATACAAATCCCCATCCCCCTCCCCTACAGAAAAACACACCCACACACCCAAACACACACACACAGATACATATTAATATAAAATGGATAAGAAAAAGTGGTGAAAGGGGCTCAACCCGGCCAGTTGGGAATTTACATTACTAATGTCCAGAACAGATTGTCTTGAGGAAATTTACTGCAATTCAGGAATGTGCAACAATAAAATCCTTAACATTAGTTCTAATTTAAAAGTTATGTATACAAATGCTACGTCTCATGAACAAATTGGAGGAACTTGAATTGCTATTTTTCAGCTGTGGAAGTAGGTGTCTTCTGGGAAACCACAGGTTTAGGGAGTAGAGAATGATTCCCAATTAAATATAGTAGAAGTCTATGTTACTATATGCGGGTGATGCAATGCTGGAACAATGGTATCAGGTAACCTGTATTACATCATACAGTACTGTTTTTAATCCATTTCAAAGAAGGTATCAATGAAATTACCAGTGTCACATGCATCAGATACATCACACTTTAGAAAGGCATGTGCAGGAGGAAATCCTATAAGTAGATATAGTAGTACAATTTCATGCTCTCAACTTTGTGGGAACAGTTTGGGAATGGCCCCTTCTTGTTACAACATGACTGCGCACCACTGCATAAAGCATGGTCCATAAAGACATGGATGAGTGAGTTTGGGGTGGAGGAACTTGACTGGCCTGCACAGAGTCCTGACCTCAAACCGATAGAACAACTTTGGGATAAACTGGAGTGGAGACTGCGAGCCAGGCCTTCTCGTCCAACATCAGTACCTGACCTCACAAATGCGCTTCTGGAAAAATGGTCAAACATTTCCGTAGACAGTTGAAGCTGTTATAGCTGCAATGTGTGGGCCAACTCAAAATTGAACCCTACGGACTAAGACTGGGATGCCATTAAAGTTCATGTGTGTCTCAATACTTTTGGCAATATAGTGTATATAGATATATATCTATATACACATATATAGATATATAGAGTGGCAAAATGGTCACCCAGGACTCTCAGCCAGAGGGGCTGAGCAGTTCCAGGATGGAAATATTTTTACCAGGAGAGCTGGCTTTCCAATTCTTTCTGGGTTTTCTAAATTATAACTAGGATCCTGGAACTGGGAGATTTCTAAGAGAACAGGGAGGGATGAAATCTCCATTCCTGGGTCCGGGCTTTAGTGGTGGCCAACACCAAATGATGGTGCACCTGTGCACAGCCCTTATGAGGAGGATGCTGGGTCAGGTTCAAGGCTCCACCTGGGAGGCAGGAAAACTCCACCCAGGAGTCAGAGTGGAGTCCAATGCTGCAGGTTGGAAAAACCAGTTGCAGTTTAGCACGAGACTGAGACTCTCTGGAGGAACAGACAGTGGCCTGAGGTCTAAGGCTGGAGCAGTGGTGCTGCAAATGCAAAGACAGGAGGCTGGATTTGCATGTGTTCCTGTGCAAGAGATGCTAAAGAACCCCTGCGAGGGTAATCACTTTATCACTTTTTTTGTGAATGTTCATTTAATAAAAGTGGGCAAGGAAGCCCTTAAAAGAAGTCATGAGTGAGTGGATGCATCCCTAATGTGCTACCATTGGAAGCTAAATCTCACTATACACTATAACGGAATTTCGTATTTCCTGCCTGTGTATTGTAATGCAACCCTCAGCAGCAGCGGATCCGTATTTCGGATTAAAAAAAAATCTTGTCATGTTGTTCAACCTCATTTACAGGGGTAATATTAGTTCCTGTTTCAAAGAAATTTGGATCCGGAAATTTCGAAATTTGGATCCGGAATTAACGGAATTTCGTATTTCGGATATAGATTCGGAAACTGCCATTCGGATTTCGTATGCTTACGAATCTACGAATTACAGGAAAATTCGTACGAATTTCGTTTCGTAACGAAACGAATCGCACATGTCTATTCAGCAATCCCTCCAGCACGTAGGTCTCTGATCCAGCACAGACTCCTCATGTTCCATGGCGTCTATCCGACATGCATGGCCCCGGATGCGTGCATTCAGCTACACTGTGTCTCTATTCTTCTCCCCACCGAAGATCTCTACTGCGCATGCACCCGCCCCATCTCGAGGGGCCATGCAGGATGAAACTTTAGATCTACCTTTTTGGTAACTTTAGATAGATAGTAGATATATACGAAAAAAAATAAGGTTTAATGTTACTTCAAATGTGCATGCACGCAATGTAAGTACCAGAATGTGACTTAGGGGTCTATTCACGAAGCTGCCGAGGGCAGCCGAGTGAATGACCGATCTGAAGTGAAGTGAGCCGAACACTGTTCGGCTATTCACTTCAGGCTGGTATGGCTAATTTCAGCCGTACATCGGCTGAAGTCAGCCGTACATCGGCTTGCTTCGTGTGGCTTCGGGTCGGCCGAACATGTTCGGGCTATTCTTAAAGATCCCGAACAGCAGCGAGTGAATAGCCGAATGCCGCCGAGCGGCATTTGGCTCGGCTGTTCTGCTCGGTCCCTCAGAGGTACCGAGCAGAACAGAAAAAGAGTGAAAAAAGTTCACTCCCGCTCCCGGCCGCCCAGGAGAGAAGCACTGCTGTGTCTTTTTTTCTTTATTCTGACACGATCGATGTCAGAATAAAAAGAAAAAAGACATTTTCCCATTGAAAAGCATTGGGACATTACTATTGGCTATTTCAATTTGCAATAGCCAATAGTAAACTAGCATTGTTCCCGCCCTCTGCTGATGGACCTGATGGGGAACTGCAGCAGAGGGCGGGAACAATGCTAGTTCGCTATACTGAAGGATGTGGTTGAGTCTAATGTGGATGCTGCAGACGGGGGTCAAGGGGAGAACTTCAGATTTGGAGTCATTGATTGTTAAACCGAAAACACTTGGAATCCTTTAAAAACATCTTGAATAAGTGGTAAGTCTCTGCTAGGGTTCGTGGAGAACAGTACTATGTCGTCCGCAAAGAGCATAATCTTAAGTTGAGATGAAATAAAAGGTATCCCAGAGATGGTTGGGGCATGTTGTAAGTATAATGACAGGGGTTCTATAGCAATATTAAATAGTAAAGGTGAGAGGGGGCAGCCTTGTCTAGTTCCCCTCTGCAACGGGAAGCGGGAAGACAGGTACCCAGGAGTGCTGATACTTGCACATGGAGATGCATAGAGTGCCGACACAAAGTTTTTAAAGGGACCCGAGAACCCCATTGTATCCAACACTCTATAGAGCCACGGGAATTGAACGCTATCGAATGCCTTTCGGCGTCAATGGAGATTAAGGCTATTGAGGAGGTTGGATGTTGTTTGGCATATTCCAGGACTGATAACACTTTACGTATGTTCGAGACCGCAGAACGGCCTTTAACAAATCCTACCTGGGCAGGTGAGATTAAGCGTGGCAGCAATGTATCCAATCTATCCGCTACTATTTTCGACAGCAGCTTGGCATCAGCGTTTATGATGGAGATGGGTGCGGTATGACCCGGGGAGAGTGGGATCCCTGTCTTTTTTGGGTAACAATTTTATATACGCTTCTGTCCCTGTCTTCATGTATGCACCCCCCTGCCATATGGCGTTGAAAACTTTGTGTAAGGTTGGCAACACCTGTACGCACATCGTTTTGTAGAATTCATTAGTGTACCCATCTGGACCCGGGGATTTGCCATTGGAGGAGGCCTTAAGATCCCTCGAGATCTCCTCCAAGGAAATGTCAGCGTTGAGGAATAGGATATCATCCTTCGTCAGAGTAGGCAATGTCACCAAGCCCAGAAAAGTCTTACCCAATTCCATGTCTGGTTAATTTGTTTTGGGTCAGTGAGGACGCTCCCATTTTCCGAGCGAAGGGAAGAGACATGAGTTTTTAGGGATCGTTGTCTGGTCAGGTTTGCCAATAATTTACCGGCTTTATTGCCAAATTTATGGAAAGTTAATTTGGTTTGAGAGTGATCATATAAATGTTGCTCTTTGGTCCCCCACTCAAAATCTAACTTTGCCTTAAGCCACTTTTCCCTAGCGTTTGATGATGAGTGGTATGAATATTCTAGTTGGGCTTGACATAGGGAGGCGCAACTTCAATAAAGTACGCCTTCGCATGTCTCTTCTTGGCTGCTACATAAGACATAATTCTACCTCTCAGGACAGCCTTAGCCGCTTCCCAGTACAAATTTGGTGTGGGGACATGTTGAACATTAAACTCATCATATTCCCGCCAAGCCTCTATCAGCATAGTTTTGAAGGATGGATCCGAATATAGGTGTGAAGGGAATCGCCAAAGATACGAGTCCCCTTTAGGGTATGAAGAATGGAGCTGGATCAGAATGGGAGAATGATCAGATAAGGTTATAGGGAACATTTTAACATCGCTGACCAAGGAATCCACCGTTACTGTCACCAGGAAGTAGTCCAGCCTCGCGAAGGAGTTGTGGACCCCCGAGAAGTGAGTATATTCTCGCTCCAGAGGGTTCCTAATTCTCCAGGCGTCCGTGTGCTAACTAGGTTCTGAAGTCCTGTGACGCTAGGTTTTCCTGTCCTGGATCTTCCCCTTACAGTCCCTGATCTGTCTTCCTCCAATACCATTACAGAGTTAAAGTCCCCACCCAGTATCTTGTTAGGGTTGTCATCTTGTTGGATCCATGAAGTGGTCTCCTGGAAGTCCTTGGTAGTGGGGGAATTGGGAAGGTGTAAGTTATATAGCGAGTACAATTTGTTCTCGGCTATTACTTTGACTGCTAATTTACGGCCATCCGAATCCGAACGAACGTGTTCAATTTGATAGGAAAAGGATTTATGAAACAAGATTGCCACCCCAGATCTTCTACCCACGGCGGGTGGACATATCACCTCACCTACCCACAGCTTCCTCAGCCTATTGTATTCTTGCAGGAAACCCACCAGCCAAGGGCAGGTGGGTTTCCTGCAAGAATACAATGTCAGGTTTAAGCTTTTGAAGGTGGTGCAGTATCATCATACGTTTGGCAGGTGACCGTAGGCCATTAACATTCCAGGAGACCACTTTTATGTTATAGAGTGTCTAGATCGGGATATCACAGATAAAGGGTTACTCAGTTTTAGGGATGATAGCATTTGAGAGACTACAGACCTTATTAAAGACATTTTGCATACATACTTATACCATGCAGGGCCCAAGAACCCCGCGCAGGTGGGGATATCTAGCTCCCTCAGGGTGTAATGAGTATCGGCAGCGTATAACAACCTGCATACAATAAAGCATTTCCGTGTTCGGTATGTTAGAGAACATAATGACTGGTCAACTGGACCAACTTCCATAAGTGAACAACATATGAGTAACGTGAAAAACAGAAAAACAAAAACCAAAACAGAGATCAAAAAAACAAATTTAGTCCGTGACTTCACTTTTTTCCTTATGTGCTTCAACAGAGCGAGCAAGCCGGCTCCCGCTAAGCCAAAGTTATCCACTATATCTTGGAGTTCAGATGTTTAAATTCAGTTTTAGCTGTGAAAAGAATTAGTTTCTAGAATGGGGAAGGTGCCCATGCAACGCTAAGGGTGCCTTGCCATTAGGAGCGAGAAATCATGGTCTGTATTTTCCGCAAATCACACAGGCCTAATAAACAGACTCAGAGCCCCTGGATGGCAGGCTGCGTGCGGCCCGCTAGTGGGTACAACCTGGTGGTTCCTCCTGCAGTAGACGGTAGGAGCAATAACTTTCTAAATCTATTGACCCCCTGGAAGGGTGTGTGAAAGAGTTACAGACAAATGACCCCCCTCATCAATGGGATATTGCTTCTGATCCCTCTCCCTGCTTTCTCTATCCGCCCCACAGGCCCGTTACCGCAACAGGTAACACAATATTTTAGCCAAAAACAAAAACATCAATTCAAACCAAATATTGAATAACGATACCGGCTATTTTGTGGGCCTTCCGGATAATGATTGAGGTAACTCCCAGCAGTGCATAGTGTCGGAACGACGATGATTCCTCACGGAGAATCCGTGGGGGTCATAGGGAGTCGCACTGATGCCTTGCGTGCCGGTGTAGCAGGTCTTGGGAGACGAGGAGATCTATCGTTGTCCAGGGAGGGAGCTTGGAAATCCATGCTATCCAGTTATTGTTGTGCTTCGGCAGAATCCTGGAAGGATTGCTGCGAGCCATCAGACGCTTGGAATGGAAGAACTGCAGGGTAGGCCAAGGAAAATCTGACTTTCTTCTGATAAAGAAGCTTGCAGACTTTGCTGAATGCTTTACGCTTCTTGGTTACTTCTGCCGAGTAGTCAGCGAAGATTAGGATTAGGATTCTTGGCGCGAAAGGCTTGAATGACCGCCACGTGGTCATTGTAGTCCAAGTAATGGGCGATAACTTGCCTCGGTGTTTTCCGATCAGGGTTGGCAGGCCCTACCCGATGTGCCCGTTCCACCTTACAGGTGGGATCAAGACCGAGGAGGTCCGGGATATTGTGGGCACACATTACGGCGGGACCGGTTTTCCAGGTCGCCCACTCGGTCTAGTAGGTGGCTCACCTGTCTTTGGGCCGTGTCCAGCTGGGTTGAGGACGTGTCCGCTCCCTCCTCCAGAGAGGCCATACGATTTTCAGCCTCCGAGATCCTCTGGGCCTGGTTCAGGAGGTCGTGTCTGATTGCCTGGATGCCTTTAGAAACCGCCTTGTTGACCGCCTCCTGGATGGTTGGATGAAGTAGTTTTGCTACCTCCGCTGCGATCAAGGTATGATTCGAGGTGGTAGGCATTTCATCCTCCGAAGAGATACTGCCATCCGGCATGTCCGGCAGCGTGGCCATTTTGGGTTGATATTGCGCTCGTTTAGTCCGAGTCGCGTGCTCTTGGTACGGGGTCCAGCACGACGTTTGGCGAGGAATTTGTCCATCTTCCTGTCTGTCCAGGAGGTAGCGAGTGATTAGAGGGCACTTCAGGCGTGGATAGGTTAGCTAAAGTATGGTTTTATATGTGAATGGGCACTGGCAGTGCGGGAGCTCTTCACTCTGCCTCCACTACATCAGGCGCCGGAACCGGAAGCCTGGAAGACTGTTTCAATCATCACCTACTCTTTTGCTTTTTTCTCATATTAGCTTTATGCTAATTGGAGGAGAAAGTTTACTGTACGTGTACAATAGCATATTGTCCTAAAGTAGACATTATGGGGTTGATTTAAGCAAATAAGCTGTTCACTTTGCAGGGGAATTTTCATCTTGCAATAGAATTTTCCCTTAGTTTAGTGAACGTGGTGAAAAAAAAATACACAATCACGTACAAGGAAAAAATATATAAATTTTTGCTTGCACATTTTTGAATGATAGAAGTCAGCAGAGCTTCACCTCATTTACTAAGTTAAGGGAAAATTCCCTTGCAAACTGTATAGTCCATTTGCCTTGAGATAATATTAGAGTTGGTACTTGGTAAACACTTCTAAAGCCAGGATCCTTTTTAACCACTTCCGGGCCGGCCGTAGTAAAAAAACGGCCGGCCCGAGCTCTCTAGATCAAAACAATGTTGTACACCTGGCACCCTGGACATGACCTGTACAATACAGAAAACAAATTTAATTGAACAAACTCAAAATGGTTTAAATATCACAGAGGAAACATGAACTTGAGTGAGATAATGCAGTAACAGATTGTCACCAGCACACCAAAGAGATTTTGGGGTTGATTTACTAACCTTATAAACACACCACGAACATGTATACACCTCTGTAGTGTGTTCCCTTCCAGCATGATCTATGGGTGGAATCTAAACACCTTTGTAGTGTGTACACACCCAGCAGGTGTGTTGTGCAAAGCCAAGCATGAATTGCAAAGTGATGTTGTGTAAATTAGCTCTATGTTGTGTTGCTTGCGTTAATGAATGCAGGAATGTAAATGCATGAGCTAACCATTTTTGTCTAAACTGTGAAGCAGCATTATATATGCATCATGTGCATGATTTTTCCATATATGGCATTAGTGGAAATATGCTTTTAGAGACTTTTTGGTTGATAAATACGTTTTGCTGTGTGAAAATCACACGCACCTGGTGCGTGCGTGTGTTTAGGTTAGTAAATCACCCCCTTTGTGTTTATTTTTTGCTTATTTTTTTTTTTATTACTCCATTTTATAGTATTCTTTTTCTTAGTTTTTTCCTTGTTTTCCTTCTTATCCCTTTTTATTTATTTCATGGTTTTGGTTTATGACTCCCTCTGACCTGATTCCTTTACGATCTTGGTGTGTGGACCGCTCGGTGTGAATTAGCTTGCATTGGCTCCTCCCTCTTTGTTCGTACCCTATCCATTATACCCCTTCCTCACTCGCTGAGGGGTATATATGTGGTATTGTATGTTTTACTCATTTGTTACATCTCTGCCCTGATGAAGGGACCCTGTGTGGTCCGAAACTTTGGATAATGCGATATGTGTGACGTTTAGTCCAAATAAATGGACGTTATTTTTTTAACTTCATTTGCTGACTGCTGGTGATTTCTATCCTTCATTGACTGCTTTGCACGGCACCATCCGTGATTGTCACTGCGAGCACCACTATTGTTACTTGGACCGGAAACGCTGCAAGGAGTGCAGGGGGACCTACTGTTTTCTACACGTCAATAAAGACAAGTTTGGAACGCATCTCTTTGGTGTGCTGGTGCTCATCTGTTACTGCATTGATTCGGGCAGCATCATCCGCTATCACTTCAGTACCCAATTCCAAGTGGTATAATGGTCAGGAGTGTGGTGGACTACTCAATGGACTTGAGTGAGGTAACACAAATACAATTAGGGAGTCTATTCACTAAGCTGCCGAAGGATCTAGCCATAGCTTCGGCTGATCCTTCGGCTAGCTTTGGCCCCAGGACCCCTTCGGTTCAGTAGAACCAAAGGGCTGCTGTACGGGCTATTCACTATAGCCCGTACAGCTCCAGAAGTTGGCCAAGCGGCTGCCGTCAGAATAAAAAAAATCACCATAGGAATGCATAGTTAGATTCCTATTGGCTATTTCAATTTGCAATAGCCAATAGCAAACTAGCTATTGCACCCACCCACTGCTGCTGTCAATCAGCAGAGGGAACCTGAAGTTCTCCATCAGGTCCCCCTCTGGTGATTGACAGCAGCAGAGGGTGGGTGCAATAGCTAGTTTACTATTGGCTATTGCAAAGTGAAATAGCTCCACCCAATCATTTTCTATTTAATTTTTTACTACTTTTTAAACTGTTTTTCGGCATGTTCGGCCGGCCGACCCAAAGCCAGCCAAAGCCACCGGATGTATGGCTGATTTCAGCCGATATACGGCTTTAATCAGCCATACCAGCCTGAAGTGAATAGCCGAACAGCGTTCGGCTTACTTCGCTTCGGGTTGGTTAGTCACTCGGCTGGCTACGGCAGCTTAGTGAATAGACCCCTAAAAATTAAAAAATTCAGAAGCGCTCAATCCAGGTAGTTTTGAACTGCTGCCAACACATTGAAAATAAGGTCTTTGTAGCATATATCATAAGAGCACTTTAAAGAGAACAAAGAAAAGACACAAATATCCTGTGTAACTATTACCGACTTTAATGGTAAAAAGGGTCCAATAATCTGCTTCAGAGCAAACATAGTTCATATGATAAAATATCTAAAATGTGTGTTGTGTATGCTTCCAAAGAGCTTATTGTCCAGACTCATGTGTTCATTTCAGTTGGGCACATTATGTGCAGTAAATGTGTATAAAAGCTTTTATTTGCACATATAATGCACCCAGGTGTTAGCAACTTTTATAAAGTATCCATAAACATTTATTTTCTCCTCTTTAGTAAACTGCTCTTCATATACTGAATTTTTTAAAAAGCTCAATTAAACATTTCTACATAGCTTCAGTACATTAGGGCCATTTTGATTGACTGCAGCAAAGTGTTTGTTCCTAAACAAAGGTTAAAAGCTTTTAGTATGACAGTGGATTGCATCTCAGTATGGTGCTTGAAAGTAGCAAGAAAAAAAAATAAGAACATAAAATACAGTGATTTTACCAGAGGGAGGTCAAAAGCATTCTTCTAAGTTGTGCAAAAATAGGTAAATAATTGTTGTTAGTGGTTCTCATTCATCTGCAATATCATGTTATTACTAAGACATTTTTACTCTAATTATTTTTTTTCCAAACGTTTTTGGTTGTCGTGTTCAAACACCTAATATTCAATATCTTGTGTCAAATATAGAAACCTAAAGGAAATTAATGTCACCAGCACACCATTTTTTGAAAGTCAATGATCCATTTTAATGGCATATTGCCATCCAAAACAAGCGCTTTCGGGGCCACACAGGGTCCCCTTCATCAGGCTCAGAATGACATCAGTGTCATTTTAAGCCTGATGAAGGGGACCCTGTGTGGCCCCGAAAGCACTTGTTTTGGATGGCAATATGCCATTAAAATGGATCATTGATTTTCAAAAAATGGTGTGCTGGTGACATTAATTTACTTTCTGTGATACGCACGGTGCCTTCCGTGGTCACTACAAGCACCCACCCAGCATTGGGTTTTGCGGTAAGGAGTGCAGCAAGATATTCGGTTTATAGAAACCTAACCCACCAGTTACAAATAAGTCAATATTAGTAATATTAATTAGGAATAATAACAATAATAAAGTCAATTAACCAAAACTGAAATTCATTGGGAGGAATTTATCAAAGCAATTGCAAGTGTTTTAGCCTCTTTAAATGTGCAAATCTGTTTAGCTGCTCCTTCTAACATGTGCGCCTGTTTTGACCAGAGCTTGCACTATTTTCCTGATTGCGCTTGTTTTGCGAAAATTCACAACTGTTTACATCTGCACTTGTTTGAAACTGGAGCATCATCTAACACAACAATCACAATTTAAGAAGTCCACTTCTTCAAGAAGTGACAGTTAGACTTTTTTCCTGGAGGTGTGAGTCTTCTTTCCTGGAGTCAATTTAATCTCATTTATGAACAACATTACACTAGCAACATAAATCTGGCACAAATATATTCCATGCGACAATATGCCGGTTTGAACACTCGCAATTGCTATGATAAATTCCCCCCATAGTGTTTTGAGCCATTTTGTTGAAGATAAAAATGTACAATATTTTGGAACTTCAAATTACTATAATATGCACCATTTTGCTTTTTCTATATCGTTCTACTTAAAAAAAATGCATGGACCAATATCTAAATATCTATTTTAAAATAAAATTGGTTTGAATATTGCAAACGGAGAGCCTGTTCCTGTGTGAAAATGCAAAGTGCTGACAGAACACAAAAAGGAAACAGAGCTGCCTGTTTGTTGTGAAACACATTAGGGGAATGCCCTGTTAGTCATAATCTGATGTGTTTAGATTGTGACTTGAATGAGCAGATGTTTTATTTTGGCTTATGCTATATGCTTGTTGTACAAAGTCCTCCTTCACGGAGACTGTTTTTGTTTGTTGCCTGAAAAATAGTGCAGAACAAACCTGTTGGGACCGGTCGCAGATAGTGATGATTCAAATGTGCTTGGTCTCAAATTGCAGGCCGTTCATTAAGTTCATAATAAAATCCATGAATTATGAACTTTAGTCTGAATGCTTTGGTTCGGCTAAACATGCCCATCATGTTCGACTGAGCCGAAGAGCAGAAGGAGTTCGACTCAGCTGATCCAACAGTAAGTGAATAGTTGCATTGGGCTCGGCTATTCTGCTCGGTACCTCCGTGGTATCGAGCAGAATAGAAAATCTGTACAAAACGTAGAAAAAAAGTTTAAAAAGGTGAATAAATGATGAATCCTAAAAAAGAAATAAATATTTTTTTTTAAAAGAAGAGAAATAAAGATAATTTTAAAAAAACAAAGCAATAAAAATCATTAAAAAAATAAAAATTATTGAATAAAGAAAGCATACAGATTTAAAAAACAAAATAAACAATTGGGCGAAGTTAGCAGTGACAGCTAGCTCCACCCAACTTTTTCCTATTGGCCGGGACCTGCTAGAACCTTCTAGAAGGTCTCGACCAATAAATAACAACTGGGTGGAGCCGGCCGTGATGCCGAGTTGTCATTGTTTAATGACAGGTAACCTGGGGACGCTGATCTGTCATTGCAACTGGGTGGAGCCAGCTGTGAAATCACTGCGGGCTCCGCCCAGCTATGAGCTGCAAGGCTTTTGGCCGGCCAACGGCCGGCCCGCTTCGCAATTCACTTCGGCTCAGTCGATCTGAAGCGTATGCCTTTGTCTCGACTGAGCCATTCGCGCAATTTTGGGAGCTGTATAGCCCATACAGCAGCCCTTAGGTTCTAATGAACCGAAGGGCTCAGGTGACTGGTGCTAGGATGTTGACCGTGCCTTAAACAGACAAACACATATTGTTAAAAATAATGGAATGGCTTGTAAAACATTGCCCATATTTTATTGGGAAATGCTAACCAGCAGCAGAAGAATTAGTTACTGGAAGAGGTGAACCACTTAACAGCCAAATAGATGCAACAGTTGACTGAAGCCCACCAGGCTTCCTGATAGAGAGGCAGACAATTTTTAAATTGTCATTGGACGTTGTTGAAGCCTACCTCTGCATCTTTGAGTCAAAGAACATGAGAGGCTGCCTAAGAAGCAATAGGCATATGTATCAGCACCATTTTTAACAGGGGATCCTAAAAGGCCTACCTTGAGTTGCAGCCTTAGAATGCCATGGAGTATCTTAAACTCAGAGGAGAACTAATCTGGGTCATAGTTATCATGGTCATCTGCATGCTACATATTTTCTCATTGGAATATGATCTTGTAAAGCCCAGCAAGACCCATATGAATTATTTGTCCCACCTTAGAAGCGTGTGATTGCAATTGAATGGGATCAGCCTTGTTCAGATTGTAGAGTGAGTGGTCTGAGACCATTTTGTTTTTAATTATTTTATTTAAAGGTTTATAAAAATAAGAAAAAAGAAGACGCACATTAGTGTCACACAGCAAAAAAACATATCAAATGTATAAACCCAATACTAAACCCACTAACATTTCCTTGCCATCTACCATAGAGAAGTCTTGTATCAAGAGTAGCAGCCATTAGCCATTTTTGGTGCATGCATTTTTGGTGCATGCATTATCAACATGCATTTGACAAGCATTCATGCTTTTTACCAATAATTTGGAGAACATTACTGGATAAACATGTCTGAATGAGAAAAAATTAATGCATTTGCACAAGTCATAACATGCATTTATGTGCATATTTCTGTGTATTGAACATTACCAAAAAAGTAAAAGCTTGTGTCAACCCTAATAAACACATAGGGGTCTTTTTTATCAATTTTGTCATCCTATATCAACACAACACAAAATTCACATATTTTTTCCAATGGAGTTTTGTGTGAAAATGAGTGAATCCTGGGTAAACGTTTAGTGACACTTATGTGAAAACATTAATAAATAAGCCTTTTAATGAACATGTATCCACTGTCCCTATTTAGTTATATTTATAATACAAATTTGGCTTTTAGTTTTTGTTTACAAAACAGACAAATTAAACATTTTTGTTATCTGCTAGTCCACTGTGTTCTGCAAAAAGATAATTGCTCTGCTATTAGACTTGAAAGAAACTTTATAATTTATGACAGAATAATAACATCAATTTGTATATGCTAAAAGAAAAAAAAGAATCCCTGTGAAAGCAGTAACAGCCCTAACATTTAAAAATGTGTCCCTGTAATTATAGAATCATTAAATGCTGCTCAATCGTGAAGTAGATAAATAAATCAAATATGAAATAGCAACTGTACAAATATTTTAGGTATGAAACATTGATTGTGAAATGCTTAACGTAAAATATCTATCATTCTTTGGAATGTTCAGACTGCTCTTGAAGAGAAAAAGAAAAGTGGATTGTCAAAAAATCCATAGTGAAAACTGCTTATTTTATTCTCTTTCCCTTCTTCTGCTGATGAATGTTTAGATATTGAATTTTAGATATCTGCCAATATGGACTTTCCACTATTCTATGAAGGATTATTTTTTCTGTAACTTGCATTTATTTATCCCTATGCATTCTTGAGTTTAATATTTGTACAGTATATTGAACTTTTATATAAATATTGGAAATTTGTCAAGGCAAGGGTGATTCTGTAAAAACATGGTAGAGAAGGAAGAAAAATATCCATATCCATGAAAGAAAGAAAAGCACATTCAATTACAAATCAAGTATTCCATCTAAGAATTGCTCTATATCTGTATAGTTATATTCGAGAAGGCACCTTGTCCTTATTTTTTCCTTTACTATGGTTTTAGAGAATATTTCTCCTAAAATGAGAATTTGTTTTTTTTTTCATGTTATGAGCTGTGACTTTTTCTACCTTTTAAATACAATGTTCAATTTCTTTAAAGCTGAACTCCAGGATAAGCAAATATTGTTAAATATAACAGGCTTGTGTATTCTTAATTAAAAATTGGTGTGCTTTGCGTATTGTTTTCAGATCTATACAGTTATCTAGTGTTAAACTTTGCCTCTGTGCAGGGGTTACTTGTAATAAAGACCAGTCACTGCATGGTGCAGGGTGCCTAGTGTTGTATCTGCCCCACTATAATTTTCTACAGGAAGCTTGTAGTAGGGTGAATTACTGGGTCCTTTTCACAGCTCTGCTGTATTCAAAGGCTATGCACAGTCCAGTGATTATATCACCACAACTTTTGCAAAATAATAACTGTCTTTGAAAAGACTTTTGTTTCACACAAAAAAAGATTATCTATTCTGTTATAACCACCGCTTCATGTATTTGCACATATTTTCCTGAGACTTATCTGTATGGACAATATGACAACCTACTGAGTTGGTGATATTCACAGATAGTGTTCAACTCAATAAGAAGACTCCCATGACGTTTATTTGTCTTCTCAATTGAGAGGATGTGATTCCTTGTCATTCTTAGAGTGAAAAGACATTCCTATCTTTGCCATTAACAGGTAATAGAGACCATCTTACCTCAGTGAGGGGTGATGCAGAAAGAGGAAGAAGAAATGAATGACTGGTCTAGCAGAAGATTGTATCAATGTACAGAAAACAGCGGGGGTGAAGGGAAGATGCCAAGTTTGCACAGATTAGGCTATAACAATGCTAACCTACCCTTAGTAGCCAGAAATGCAGCATAACACAATACAATGAAATTATATAGATATGCAGTGTAACTGAAACAGCAGAAATAATAAAAATGACACTGGATGTGGCAGCACATTATCCTTTGTGTTATTGAGAAATATATTTAAATAACGTTTTTGGGCCCAGAGTTCAACTTTAATATAATATATAACATATACACATACCGATATAAACAAACATGGGGAAATTATAAATACTTACTACACTAAAGCTAAATATTCATTAAAGTGATATTAAACCTTAATTTTTAGTAGGTGAATGCAATGTAAAGGTCTGTACTGCATGACTGTAAAGTTCCTATGTTCTTATTGTTTACTAATAAAAAGCAGCTTGAATTGTGTAATATGTGTCTTACAGACAGCATGGCTGCACCCTCTTTTAGGAGGCCAGTGATGTTATTACATGTCATGGCAATCAAAGAGTTAAAGCTGAACTCCAAGCAAACAGCTAAATGCATAAAAAATGCATATGCTGAAGCTGTTATACCTGCCAAAGGATTTGTACTTCTATGAGGGTTATTCACAAAGCTGCCGAAGGATCCAACCAAAGCTTCGGCTGAGCCTTTGGCTAGCTTCGGTTACAGGAGCCCTTCAGTTCAGTAGAACCGAAGGGCTGCTGTACGGGCTATTCACTATAGCCCGTATTGCTCCCGAAGTTGGCGGACTGAGCCGAGGTGAAAGCCGAAGCTGGCCGAACAACTGACAGCTGGGCGGAGCCAGCCGTCATCTCATGGCTGGTTCCAGCCACTTGCAGAGACAGATTATCGTCCCCTGGTTACCAGGTAACCAGGGACGCTGATCTGTCATTACACTGAGAACTCAGCAGAGCCGCCGTGATATCTAGGTAACCAGGGGACACTGATCTGTCATACTGATGAGAGCTTAGCAGAGCTGGCGGGGATATGAAAGCCGACTCTGCTGAACTCTCATGGTAATGACAGTTCAGCGTCCCCTGGTTACATTTTCTATTTTATTTTCTACTTTCTTTAACTGGTTTTCTATTCTGCTCGGCACCACATGGGAATAGGCCGAACAGCAGTGAGTAGCCTGCCGGTGGTGCGGCTCAGCTGATCCATATGTTGGATCGGCTGAGTCGAACTCCTTTTGCACTTCGGGATGGATGAACATGCTGAGCATGTTCGGCTGACCCGATGCCAGCCGCAGAAAGTCGATGTACGGCTGATTTCAGTTGGTGTACGGCTGAAATCAGCCATACAAGCCTGAAGTGAATAGCGTTCGGCTCATTTCACTTTGGGTTGGTTATTCACACGGCTACATTTGTCAGCTTTGTGAGTAACCCTCTATATATCCAATTATGAGAGTTGCACACCTCTGCCAAACATCACAGCTCTGGCTGGTAGGGAAGAAAACCTCTGCTGCAGTTAAGAAATTCTTATTAGTCTTGCCTCCTCTAACTGGACAGTGAAGAGTAGCCATTTGATATGCATATCTCTCTGTCACTCTGCTCTGTTCCTCTATCAGCATGTTTCTTGTTAGCATATAAGCACTACAGCACAACTCACTGCTTCCTTGTGCTGCTTTTAGAGAAAGCGGCAAATGTAGTAAGTGCACTACTCTGGTGATGTGAGTTGCGTTTAAGTAACTAGTGGTAGGGGGCGTGCTGCCTCCTTGAGCCGGGAGAGGGACCCTGCTTGTGCACAATGAAAAGGAATTGGATAGGAAGCGCTTCTGCCCTATTAGTTGTAGATATAAACATAAGTGTATTGTTTGGTTATGGATATAGATATAAACATAAGTGTATGGTAATAAAAATTGTAATAACAACACAGATGTATTAAACCCAGTTGGATTGTGGTGACCAACAAGTGAAATAAAAAGAGGGAAATGGGAGAAATGACTCACTATTTGCTGATTCGTTGGTGGTTAGTGAGATAGGCGTTACCCTGTCCAGGGGGACGCCTATCAGGAGTAAAAAACGTTGGTCAAATAGTCTCTGTCTGGGACTGGAGTGGCATCCTACATACTGCTGGTTATCCCTAGATGTGTGTTCATTATACACTTCTATCCCCAACTCTGTTGGTTTAAATGCCCTCCTGTTTTTTCTTCTAAACTCATCCCTCAACTACACTCAAGCACAGTTCATTATGAACTGTACGGAGTTTACGTTGAACCATAACTACTTTTCCTTTTTGGATACATTTTATTTGCAGATTAAAGGGACTGCCATGGGGGCAAACTACGCCCTGAGTTACGCTAATGTAGGATGCCACTCCAGCCCCAGACGGAGACTATTTGACCAACGTTTTTTACTCCTGATAGGCGAAATAGGGTAGTAGCGCTTCCTGTCCAATTCCTTTTCTTTGTGCTGCTTTTACTGCTCTCATTGTGAGTTCTGTTATTCAGTGAACTGGAAGAGGTTCACTGAATAACCGCGGTGTGGATTTGGATGGGCTGTTAGCCTTCAGTAATAGGAACCATTTGGATGCGCTTGTTTTTACTATATTTGTGAGTACATTACTACTTTTTAAATTAATTTTAATAGATGTTAATGGACATGGAGAGGGCGCTCTTTTGTTGTTTTTCTTAATAGAGTTTATGAAAGCTATAAGAGATTGTCTGAAAAGTATTCTACTCTGCTATCAAGCATTAACAGAGAAGAGTCTGTGCAAGAACTAGATGATTTCACTGCTCTTAACAAAGAAAGGTACAACACCTTTCTAGAAGCCAGGGCAAGGATAGATGACAGAATATCACAATTGCATGAAACTGTATCTCTCCATACTACATCCTCCAGACATACTAAGACATCTTCAAGATCATCCCATTCAAAACATTCTACACTTAATGAATGTCTGATAAGGGCTTGTGCAGACACAGAAGCAGCCAGAGTAGAAGCTTTTTGTATAAAAAGAGAAGCAGCTATTAAGGCAATAAAAGCCAAAGGAGCAGCCTAGGCACAGGCAATGCAAGCCAGAGTGCAAGCCGAGGCACAGGCAATGCAAGCCAAGGTGCAAGCTGGGGCACAGACAATGCAAGCAGATACAAAAGCAATGCAGGCCAAGGCTGAAGCAGATGTAGAAGTTCTTCAGAAAGAAAGGGAGGAAGTCGTAGCTTTGGCTAAGCTAAAAGTTTTCAAACAAGCTATTGCTGAGAGTGAACTAGATCATGTCAGCCTCGCAAATACACAAAGTCACATAGAGCGCACTAAGGACTATGTCTTAAGCCAGAGCAGCAGAGCCGCAGTTAACTCTGATGCGTCTGACAACACGGACATTTCAGCCTCCTAAAAATACGGTTACAACCTATGTATGTGATGAACCTGTTATGTTCTCTACCAATCAAGCAGAATCCTTACGCTATACCATACATCTGAGCTGAAATTTACAGAGAGACAAACCACCAACACATTAGCTGCTCATCTTGGAAAGCCTCAACACACATGCTAAGCTATTTGGATCAATAGGCATCATCTCCATTGCAGGCCTCTCCTTGTTGCTTGGTTTTCTCCTGCGGCCCCCTAGGGGGAACCAAGGTTGTGACTACTGAAGCCTCTGCAGTCCTGTTTTGCTCACTCCAATGGGAGAATAACTGCTACTATATTCATATATGGTTACAATCATCCACATCATATAATCCTCCTGATGAAGTCACGGCTGTGGCGAAACGTGTAGAGGATTTTCTACATTACCCATCCATTGATTCCAACTAATGACTCACTGATCATAACTTTTCATCATATCTGTTTGAGTATACAAGGTTTATGCTTACCAAGTATAGGCTGAGCACCAATATGCAACAAGTGAGGAAAATCATGATTTCATCCCTTGCAGATTTTGTAAGTGTGCCCTCTTACAAAGAAATGAAAGGTCTATCATTTTTTATCATAGGTGTATTTTAAATGATAGAGACGGAATATCAACCGAAAATCCAGAAAGAACACATGATATAAATGTTATAAATTGAGTTGCAGTTCAGTGAGCAAAATACGTATTTGACCCCCAAGCAAAACATGACTTAGTACTTGGTGGAGAAACCCTTGTTGGCAAACACAGAGATAAGACGTTTCTTTTAGTTGGTTACCAGGTTTGCACACATCTCAGGAGGGATTTTGGTCAACTCTTTTTTACAGATCTTCTCTAAATCCTTAAGGTTTCTTGGCTGTCGCTTGGCAACTCGAAGTTTCAGCTCCCTCCATAATTTGTTTATAGGATTAAGGTCTGAAGAATTCCCCTATGTGATAGCTAATTCACATAACATGTCCTTTTTATGGAGACATCAGGGGTCTCCAATACCCCTAATGTCACCTAGTGTCACCTAATGTCACCTAGGGACCCCCAGAGAAGCTGATGAAGCAGAGATCTGCTTCATCAGCTTCTCCCCAGCTTCAGTATCGGAGAGTGACAGAGGAATGCAGAAGTGATGTAACATACATCACTTTCTACATTCGGGGACAGGAGAGGAGATCAAAAGGAGATTTTGTACTGAGCTCCCTTTGATCGCCACTGACAGAGTCACCGTGCCGGTCCCAGCGACGGAGGTGGCGGGGGGGGGGGGTTTGGCGTACATCCGCACCTACTTAAGCGATCGTGCATCTCTAGAGACACCCGATCGCTTGACTTTAAACAGCCATCGCTTGCTGTTTACATGTCTGACAGTTTCCCCACTTGTGTGCGTGCTGGGTGCCACGCACGAGCAAGGGGAGGGGAAGAACATCTTAAGACACCCTCCCACTCCTATAAGGCTCGGGCCCGGCTGTTCAGGAATGGCCATGGACGGGAGGTGGTTAAGAATGACAAGAATCACATCCATTGTATTATGAAGGCTAAATAAACTACATTGGATTCTACTCCGAGTCTTCTTAGTGAGTTGTCTGTGAATATAACCAAGTCAGTAGGTTGTCATACAATCCATGCGGATGAGTCTCAGGAAAGTATGTTCAAATACATAAAGTGGTGGCTGTAACAGAATAATCATGGTCTCACCGGGGGCATGGATATATAGAAATGTTAGTAAATTTGGCTAACATGACAGGGGTTTTGAACACATAGGGGTCTATTCACTAAGCTGCCGAAAGATCTAGTTGTAGCTTCGGCTGATCCTTCGGCTAGCTTCGGCCCCAGGACCCCTTCGGTTCAGTAGAACCGAAGGGGTCTGGCTCTTGCCACTTGCACAGACAGATCAGCGTCCCTGGTTACCAGGGACACTGATCTCCAGACAGCCCAACTCTCCCGGACGCTCCGGGAGTCCCCCGCTAATAGATAGCGGCTCCCGGCCGCCCGGGAGAGAAACACGTTCTCCCAGAAAAACCTTTCCCTGCTCTGTTTTCTTTTTTTTCTGACATGGGAGTAATTGGCTGCCATCAGAATGAAAAAAAAATCACCATAGGAATGCATAGCTAGATTCATAGCTAGATATTTAAATTTGCAATAGCCAATAGCAAACTAGCAGAGAGGACCTGAAGTTCTCCATCAGGTCCCCTCTAGTGATTGACAGCATCAGAGGGCGGGTGCAATAGCTAGTTTGCTATTGGCTATTGCAAAGTGAAATAGCCAATAGGAATCTAGCTATGCATTCCTATGGTGATTTTTTTTTTATTCTGACGGCAGCAGAAGTGCCCAGCCAATAGAAAACAGTTGGGCGGAGCTAGCTGTCACTGCTAGCTCAGCCCAATCGTTTGCTATTTTGTTTTTTAACTGTTTTTTTATTCTGCTCGGTACCACACAGGTGCCGAGCCAAATGCCGCCGAGCAGCATTTGGCTATTCACTCACTGCTGTTCGGCATCTATGAGAATAGGCCGAACAGCAGTGAGTAGCCTGCCATAGGTTTGGCTTAGCCGATCCAGAAGTTGGATTGGCTGAGTCGAACTCCTTCTGCACTTCGGGTCGGCCGACCCGAAGCCGCACGAAGCAAGCCGATGTACGGCTGATTTCAGCCGATATACAGCTGGAATCAGCCGTACAAGCATGAAGTGAATAGCCGAACAACGTTAAGCTCACTTCCCTTCAGGTCGGTTGTTCACTCGGCTGCCTACGGCAGCTTAGTGAATAGACCCCCATAATCTAGGTGGGCAATGCTGTTTATGGGATGTGAATATTTTGTGTATTCTAAACATCTGTCAGATTAAAGTTAATGAGATGTTTGGTAAATGGTTAAGGGAAATCTTTAGAGGACTTAAAGAGAAAACACCTACCTAAAGTGGAATGTGCTTACAGACCGACCTTAGATGAAAAGGTAGGTTGCTACATATGAGGACAGCAAGCAACTTTTTTATTGGCAAAAACTGTTTAAAAGCAGTGAGGGTAGGCTTTAGATGAAATGGGAGGAGGGTTAAGGGTGCAAGAATGAATTTCTTGTAGTAGTAATATATTGACTTTTAGACTTCTATAGTGAAGGACATGGTTTTTTCCATTTGGATGGCGAGTTAAAGCGGACCTTTACACTCAAAAATCTAATTGTACCAATGCATCTGTCTATGTATGATGATTAATAATAACAGACATGTCAGATGTAAAATGCTGTGATTTTGAAATACTTACACTTGCAAAGCATTCACTTCCTGCTTTGAAAGTGCAAATGACTTCAGTTTGCCAACGCAATGCACACTGGGATTGCCTTGCCACCAGCAGAGCATTGCTGGGGAATCTCATCTCAGTCAAAGGCATTTTCCTTCCCCGAGATGATGTGCATGGTCATGTCTTATCACATGTGCCACATTTTCACGAAGTAAAAGTAGAGCTAGTAACCTGTCCTTAGTAAACATGGCCACTGTGAGAAGACTGGGGAAGAAAAGAGAAATAAGGTATGCAAAGAATACAAAGCCTGCAATTATCTAGAAGTATGTGTTTGTAGATTGTCATTACTAAACATTTATAAAGGTGTGTGTGTTGTTATTTTAAAGATATGGGTAAAGGTCCACTTTAAAGCCATTATGTGTGGAAACCATGACAGCCATTACTACTAGAGGAAGGAAATGCTATCATTTTTATGGTACGTTTGCAGAGCATGGAAGAACAAGTCAGTAAGGAAAGGGGGGTGCCATCTGTCATGAACAACCAATGATGTACTCAGAGAGTGAATAATGCTAATATGAAAGCAATAGCTGGCTATCAAAATATCTGAACAATCTGATTGGATGCGGGCATTGGTCAGGTATTTTGAGAGCAGCTGGGCCGACTAGCAAGATACTGAAGCTTGGCCCAGTGGGAGATTCCTCCGTCCACACAGTTTAAAGTAGATGGAGGAATCTGTTGCACTTTTTCCATCTGACCATAGAAAATCTGCAGACAATCTATAGGTGTATGGCCAGCTTTAGGCTGCAAAGCCCTGTGCATTCTATCACAAGGTAAATCTTGCATCAGAGTCTCTGGTAAAATAGAGTGGAACAATTTGGTTAGTAAAGAGGCCAAATCAGTAATGATTCAGGCCATCATAGGCTAAGGAGAGCTCATTGTGTTTTGTCTCTAATCTGTTCAGTTGCCCAGGGAGGCTATTTTTTATTGTGAGAGTGTAAGTGTTTTTTGTAGCTTACTTTGGAATTTAGCTGCACGCTTGCTGTACATCATGCCCACGCTGGACTCAAGGTCCTATTTATGAGAGGGTTGGAGTACTTACTGTTGGGAGCAAAATATCCAAAAAAAACTCAATAACTATTTAAACCAATCCTGTTTACTTCAGTGTTTTTCAACTGATGACTTCAAGTATCCCCAACTGGTAATATTTTCCGAACTTGCCTCAGATGAAAAAAGTGTTAATGATTCTGTAATAACAGTTAAATCATCTGTGGAAGATGAAGGTAAACCTGAAAACATTAATTGTACATGGTACTTGATGACTTGAGTTGAGAAACACTGATTTACATTAAGTGAAAAAAGTGTTTTTAAATGGATGTTTTCAATTTTAAATTTAAGAAAAAGAACACTGCCAGATTGCTTCAAGTGAAGTATTTTCAGAAGATTCTGAAATAATACAAACATGGAGTAAAATATAAATTTTTAGGCTTTACTATAATACCTATTGGTCAAAAAAGTCAGGTTAAAAACAGATCCAAATGTATGAATAAGATCACAGACTGTTACTTCCTACATAATCAGGAAATCAAGAGTGACAAAAATACGTAAAATTACAACATTTTATTGTAATCATTACCATCAAATTCTGACTTATTGTGGTACGATCAGTAAAAGGTGATAGGTAACTGTTATGGGTTAATGAACTTCACACATAAGCACTGCTTTATGCCCTACCATAAGTAAATGAATGAAAACATTTGCAAAGTGTTAAATTGCTCTTAGCAGAATACTGCCACTTTGTGAACTGCTGGTAACACCAACAAGAGACAGAGTTCCCTGTCTCATGTGTCTGTTGTGGCTAGTGAATCTCGAAATGCAAAACTGAGAATTGCTAATTATCGTACATGCATGTGTGGCAGCTCAAGCAGTCACTAGGTACTTAGCAAACACACCTCTTCTTAGAAGACATGTTAAACTTTATGTATAGGCAAGAAAAATGAAGTACATCTCTGAAATACATGCACCTTTCCCATGTTTATTGTCTTTCGAATCCTGATAGAGAAAAACATAACCTGTTAAGCTTAAGAAAAAAATGTTGTGCTCTTCATTTTCTGTTTTATATCACAACACGCTGACTTTGCTGCAAAAAAATACCAAGCAGTGTAGCCCAAGACAATTATCCTTTCTGGACAACAGACTACCCACCTGCCCCCTCTCCTCGTCCCCATAACATGAGAGGGAGGTGTTCTTTAATACAGTAGAGGCAAACTCAGACAGGGCTGACAACAATGCTTTAGATTACAGGGTGGCAGAGAGGCTGATTTACAAAAGGATTTCATAATATTGACACTAAATTATGTACATATTAACTTCAATTATCCAATCATGTGCAGGTAAAATAAGTAAACAAGGATTTTCACATGATTGGATAATTGAAGTGAATCTCCATACATTTTATTGTGTGAACATTCTCAAATCCTTTTGTAAATTAGCCAGAGAGTTGTCAGCTTAAAGAAGGGCTGATAACAATGCTTGGAATTTCAGTGCAGTAGAGCAATAGCAGCTCAATACAGAAAGTTAGGCGCTCAGTAGATTTCTGGCAGGACCAATAGATATTTTTTGCATTTGCAGCATTTTAAAGAGATAAAACAAGAGGAAAAGTACATGTGTTGTGGAGGTATAACATTTATGTTTTTTTGTTTGTTTTAATTTTGAGCAGACATACACTTTAAGAGAAGTTGGGATTCATTAGTAACTTGAAGTCACTACTGAGTTAGAAAAAGAGAATAACACTTTAACAGCAATTCAAAAAGGATAGTATTTTGTGTATTTAGTGCACGCTAGGTGCATGTTAAATGAAATGATTATGTTAATTTCAAAGAATATACACTTGTATGCCCTTAACATACATCACATTGTATGTCACTTGATCAAATCGTCATTCAATACATAGCATTGCTATCCTTTTTGACTCACAGGTATTATTGTCTTTTTTTTCATTTTAAAGACTTACATTCACCCTAAAAAGACCTATGAAAGAAATTACTGATCTGAAGCATGTTAGAAATCCTGTAGAACCACATATAGAACATGTACCTCATGTAGAATATGTAATATATAAAATAAAGGAAAAGACCCCTCCAAGCGGTTATAAGAAAATCCTTATATCATTAAAAATACTTAGATGTGGCAAAATGAGATTAGGATTCTGAACATTATGACAATTCCACATGTTCCATTTATTGTAGAACAGTTTTCAAAAATGTCTGTCAATGTGTCTTTAAGACAGCTAAAAAGAAGTGAGCAATTTGCATAACTGTGCCACATTTTCCTTTTAGATAAGCCTTTGTTCATATCATATACTAATTCCTTTTTTGTCACAATATTTTAGCCATCGACTAAACATGGCACTCATTGTCATTAGACTGACAAAGACAAATTATTGCTAGAATGCATTATATGAAGTTAATAAATGAATTACTCATCTTTGTACAATAATGGACATTTAATAGGGGTAAGCTGCTGGAAATTGCTTTCTGGCATAGAGCTGCATAGTAAACACAGGGCCAACTTGTCTCATTATCTTTACCATTAATTGTGCAGCTAAAAGCTAGAGTTAATGAAAAACAGAAACTGCACAAACAATCAAATACTGGGTCTGTATTGACTGCAGTGAGATAATAATCATTGAAAAGCCAGTACCAAGATAACCACTCTGCAAGAAATTAGATTTAAAGAGGCAAAACAGATGCAACAAATAAAATATTCCATCAGCGTTTTACATCATTGTAAAACGTACATCTTTGTGTAATTTAAAATGTCACTGTAGGTGAAAATCACAGCTCCATTCAGTGGCTTGTTTTTAGAACTTCTGAAATACCTGTAAAATGATTGTTATGATACTTTTATAAAAAAAAAAGAATATTTTATACATAATTTATTGATATTCAATCCTATTCCGTCTCTGTATGTGGCATGTGTAATTGTAAAATTAGGTGCTACATTTTTAATGCGG
This sequence comes from Nanorana parkeri, assembly GCF_000935625.1. Taxonomy (NCBI): domain Eukaryota; kingdom Metazoa; phylum Chordata; class Amphibia; order Anura; family Dicroglossidae; genus Nanorana; species Nanorana parkeri. The sequence goes on from NW_017307129.1 coordinate 630,779, forward strand.
TTGCAGTTGCTGAATGAGCTGTCAAGTGTTCATGCTATGCATCACCAATGAGACAAGTGGGTGAAATCAAATTTTAATTAGAGAAGCATACATAATGACTACAAATAGTATAATTACTTCCACTCCAAGGTTTTGACAATGGCTGATTGTAATCTATGTGGAAATAAATCTTGATCTTTCAGCACTATGAAAAGGTAATACAGGAACATCCATAACTGTGATTTTTTACAAAACCTTAAAACAGTAAATTACTTAAATTTAAGAGAACATTATTGTTTAGAATAAAAAACAAACCCAGGTAACTAATTAGCCCTACAACTATTACTGTAGCCCTGTGGATGTCTGACAAAGAGGACAAGGGATCTAGAAGGTGCCTCGAAGTGAAAGACCTGCAATTTCTGCTTTTTAAAGTATATCTAAAGCTAGAACCTTTTTTTTTTTCAGATGGAGTAGGAGAGATTTAAAAGCCACGCCACTTTTTTTTTGTGCTATCTGTTACTCATTAGGTAGAATTCCCTCCCTTTTTGTCCTGTAGACTCAACAGGAAGTGATATGATATCTTTCCAATAAAAGGGATATTCCCTCTTGTCACAGGAACATGTGAGTCCCAATTGGAAGATTTCCCATCTGGTCCCGTTGTGGTGGCAACTCCAAATTTTGGATTCACTCTCACATTATTTCTCAATTCCTGGAGGCACTGGTAATCAGCACAATTGAAAAGTACGAATGTCCCTAACAGGGACATAGACAGCAATAAAAACCTGTATAAAGTCTAATGAGAGTGCTTACCAAACAGTCTGAGAGTCCAAAAACGTTTACAAGGTTATTCACAAAAGGGTGAAGAGTTTGGAGAAGGTGAACAATCTAGGCCAACTTAGCTGAACTAGAAAGTGAGCTGAATTGAAAAAAGTTATCCAAATCAGCTATTTTGTTCTAGATTGTTCACTTCTGCCTTCTCCAAACTCTTCACTCTTTTGTGAATAACTCTGTTAATATTAGTAGCCTGGGCTGTTCTGTGTTGTCATTTGTGAACCAGTTCTAATATTAAATGTTTTTGGATTCTCCAACAGTTTTTTTGACATGTTCATTAGACTTTGTACATTAGACTCTACAAATCTAGATTCCCCTGTGTGAGGGAGAACTCATTTTTTTTAAAGATCCACCTCCATAGCCCATGGAGTTGATCTACTAAAGGCAGATAGGCTGTTCACTTTTCTAGGGGATGTTTTCCTTAGCTTAGTGAATTATGTGAAGCTCTGCTGACTTCCATCATCCAATCATACTAGCAGAAAAAAACAATTTATTATATTTCTTGTTTATGATTGGGTAATATTTGTAAAGTGAATTCTCACCACGTTCACAAAGCTAGGAGAAAACACCCTTGCACTGTAAAAATCCTTTGCAAAGTTAACAGCCTATTTGCCATTAGTAAATCAACTGCATTGTGTTTTATTATGATCTGACCAGTCTTCTGTTAATTTGAATCCAGCACCTCATTTTTACTGGTTCTAGCAATAAAGACCTGACAGTGGTTCTAAAACCCCACCACTCTATCCAAATCTAAAAAAAAACCCTGTTGCCTTTAGATATATTTTAACTATTCAGGAACCAGGAGTATTTTTTTCTGGATTTATGACCTAGTATGCCACTGACTTGTGAAAAGCAAGTCATATCTGAACCTTCATCTTGCATACTTGCTCAAGGTCTGTGGCTTAAAAAGATAAAGAATCCAAAAACCTGGTGACAGTCCTAGAACCTGTACCTATAAAGTAATTGTAGTTCCTTGTCCCAAGACACATAGGGGTCTATTCACGAAGCAGCCGAAGGATCAAGCCGTAGCTAGGAAAAAAAACATTTTTGGCCATAGGAATGCATTGCTAGATTCCTATTGGCTATTTCAATTTGCAATAGCCAATAGCAAACTAGCATTGCACCCGCCCTCTGCCACAGTTCTCCATCAGGTCCACTATTGCTTGACAGCAGCAGAGGGCGGGTACAATGCTACTTTGCTATTGGCTATTGCAAATTGAAATAGCCAATAGGAATCTAGCAATGCATTCCTATGGCCAAAAATGTTTTTTTTCCCTATTCTGACACGGCTCCGTGTCAGAATAAGAAAAAAAAAAGAAAAAGCAGTGTTTCTCTCCTCGGCGGCCGGGAGCGGGAGACTCCCGGAAGCGCCTGGGAGAGTTAGGCTTTTTTTTTTCACTCACTGCTGTTCGGCATCCATGAGAATAGACCGAGTAGCCTGCCGGAGGTTCGGCTCAGCCGATCCAGATGTTGGATCAGCTGAGTCGAACTCCTTCTGCACTTCGGGTTGGCCGAACATGCTGAGCATGTTCGGCTGACCCGAAGCCACGTGAAGCCACCCGATGTAATCAGCCGTACCAGCCTGAAGTGAATAGCCGAACAGCATTCGGCTGACTTCACTTTAGGTCGGTCTTTCACTCGGCTGCCTACGGCAGCTGAGTGTATAGACCCCTTAGACCTTTTTTATCCTTTCTTGTAATGGCTAGTCTAAGTGGCATTGGGTAAAGGAAGTTTTTACCAAACATTTGACAGGCTTTGAAAAGTTCCCTAAGTCCTTATAGTACAATATATATCTAGCCCAGCTGCCTTGCTTACATATTTTAAAGCTAGTAGTTCATCATATTCTACTTAGCTTGCACTGTAATGCTGAAGATGTTTCACTGTTTAACCAGCTCTTGTTTAAATTCAAGTTTAGGAGTATCAGGAACATACCCCAGCATCAATAGCTATACAGGTAACTTAGTCACTTTAATTCAATCACCAATAAATTGTCAAGAAAGATGTTGATTATCAAAGAACATGATGGGAGGTGTGAATATTTGTAAAAACATCCCGTTCACAGCTAAATATGTATGTTGTATAATTGCCAAGGTAAAGATGTTTACATAACATTTCAAAATGATTGGAACAAGGTGAGTTTTTGTGTGACTATAAATCCTGGCATATGTTCCTGACACTCAGTAGACTGAAAGGAGTTGCTTGGATAAGCAGCAAAATGTTTTCATCTTTGCAGAACAAGCCTATGAAATGTGACTAACTACTGCTAGCTATATCATGTCCAGTATTAATGAGAACCTTCACAAATATACAAAATAAATATGTCTTAAGAGAAATACAGAAGCAGCCATTGCTGACTTCTATTTTGAAATGTTGAATGCTTGGCTGTTAATCTAACCCATTAGCTCCATTTGCTTGAGACATAGTCCTAGAAAAAGAAACTGTATGTAGATTGGTAAAGACTGAAAGTCAAAAGCACTTCACTGCATGCTTGACATGGGCATCAGCACACAGGGCATCTCCTGCCAGAGGTCCTTTGTCCCATCACTATGGCCGACAGTCACTGCAAAAGCCTGCATCCTATTTGCTGTACTACCTATCATGGCAATACAATTCAGAACTGAGGGAGGCTTCCCTAGGCTCAACCTTGACTTTGATGTGTCACATGACACAAGTTGAGGGGGGGCCTGGGAGAATTCCTTTGCTTACTGCACTGAATGTGTGGTCTAGTGAGCACAGGCTCCATGATTCACAAGTGTGTTGCTATCACTGGGCTAGCCAGTCCTCACACTGCAACCACCAGTTACTGCAGAAGCCAGCATCTCTCCCAGCTGTGCTGCCGGACAGTGCATTAGAATTCAAAGCCAAGGGAAGCTTCAACCAGGCTCCTGCTTGGCTCTGATCTGTCACATGACACAAGTAGAGGGGGGAGTCTATGATAATTCCCTTTGCTTGCAGAGCTGCATCTGAGGTTTGACAAGTTCAGGAAGGAAAGGGGAATTGTGCTGAGAGCCATATTGCTTAGGGTGGAGATTTGTACTTAAGGGAATGAAGAATTGAGCTGGGAGGAAAGATTTGGGGATATGGATTTGTGCTGAAAGGAGAGATTGTTGGGGAGAAGATTTGTGCTGGGAGGGGAGGGATTGGGGGGGACAAAAGATTTGTGCTGGGAGGGAGAGATTGGGGAGGGGGGAGAAGATTTGTGCTGGAAGGGGGATTAGGGGTGATGGACATTTGCTTGGAGGGGAGATTTTAGCATAGGGAAACATTTGTACTAGGGACTTTTTTATATTTGTTAAGGGAGAAGTTTGGCTTTATGACAAAATTTTGCTGGGGGGGGG